>NW_025109957.1:312929-328320 GCF_011392965.1 Frieseomelitta varia
AAAAAAAAAAAAAAACAACAAATGACACGAGATAAGGAATGTCTTGAAAAGGAATTGAAGCAATGACATTCCAGATGATTATTACTTATGTGGATAAGAAAATAATGTTTAGTACAATATAAAACACATCACACAAATAAATACCAATTTCAAACTTTCTGTTGTTGCATTGCGAAAGACATCGAAAGACTAAAACTCGGTATTTACGCATCCTCCTTCAGATGCACGCATCTTTTATGAAGATGTTTCGCAAAACGACCCAATTTTTCATCGTGTTTGGCACGCTCACCAAATTCGAGAGCGACGAATGAAAAATTTCGACCGAGAAAGCCTCTCATTCCTTGCGAACGCTCGCAAAGGAATGAAACGCGCAAATTAAATTGCGTCTCTGGCAGATAATAAAAAATAAGGAAGTCCCGTCTGGCCGCGATTCCCTCCTACTGATTATTCCAATCCTTTTCGCCTGGTTGGAAGGTTTTATTCCTCGAGACGAAGGAACGTCTCGTCGCTAATAAAATGGTAGTTTCGCGTGTGCGTGTCGCGGATACTCTCATCTCCTCGAACGAGTATCTTATAAACTGTGGAAAACCGAGAGAAAGGAACACTAGAGACTCTGTGTCTCTCTCTCCTTGTGAGAGAGCTGGATTCCATGGAGCGTCGAATAAATCACCGGGCGGACGTTGATACTCGACAAACAAAATAAGCGAAACGTTCCGTGCAATTTCATTTCGAGTTCGGTTCGCGTTTACGAACGTTTTATGATTCGTCTACACGGCCGAACGGTAACGGCGAATTTATAGCCGCTTTATTTCTTGTCTCTTTGAAACGTATCCTGTCATATGGAACGTTTGTGCGCGCTCGTGATCGAGGACGGAGAGGTTAAATTATGTGGGTTGAGTCAAGTAGTATTGAGAGTCAAAGTTTAGAAAGGATTGAATATTCCGAAAAATATATTTTACATTGTACATTTTTTGTTGGGGACTTTTGATACGTTGTGACAAATATATGTGATTTGGGTCGCATATTCGAACATGTGTCACAGAAGAATTTTTATATAACAGTGGTAAGAAGATAGGAAAGTATATGGGAAGAACAATGAATAAACATGAAATATATGTACTTGTAAATAGAATGTAATATTTTGTGGATTATTAATTCATTCCTTCCATAATTTTATATTCTGTGCATAATATCGTATGTATATGATATTATAATATATAGAACGTGTTTATTTATTATATATATATATATTATTTTTTGTATATTATATATATTATATTTTATATTATTATATAAAATAATAATAATTATATTTTATTTTATATATATATATTATATTTTATATTATTATATAAAATAATAATTATATTTTATATTTTATATATCATTTTATTTTACATTTTATAACCAACATACCTAGGAGTTTCAAAATGTTTATTACAAACATAGATTTACATCATATATCTGTCTTAAACATATAATAAAAGTTAAAGTTTCATTGACTATGGTGTTGTAGCTGCTTTCAAATATATTGTATTATTTAAATATGTATCGTATATACTTGTTAATTATATATTTTGTAACTTTTATATACGTTTTTACATTTGTCTCAAACCTGATTAATACAATCATACCAGTTAGGTTTCATTGTAATGTTAATGAAATTTTAAAACACATTCATGAAAAGTTTCCATAAGTGTTCAATCACTTTCGTGAGAAACTGTAAACATAAAGCAAAATATTTTATATTATTATATAAAATAATAATAATTATATTTTATTTTATATATATATTATATTTTATATTATTATATAAAATAATAATTATATTTTATATTTTATATATCATTTTATATTAGAAAGACAGTTATAGTAAGACAATTTTACATAATTTTTAATAATCGATAGTATCGCAGAATTCTCTAATTATTATTCTTCATTGGGATAAGCAAAATGAAATCTGCTCAAGAGATCTTCATCTCAGTCAATTTATGTGATACAAATGAAAATGATTTGAGTAATTGTTTCAGTAGGCATTTATTTGGTTAATTCGAAATTTTCCTTTCTCGGAAAATTCAAATAACAGCTGTTGTCCGGCAGTATCCTATGGCACGTTGACATTATGTCAAAATTCCAGCGAAATCAGTGGAGACGAATTGAATTAGGGGATTGACGTGCGTCGTGTGTTACGACATGTGCATATTGAACATTCGTAAGATTACGAGTGAATTAAATGATTCAGTTTGTAAATTTCATACGGTACAGTTCCATTCGAAATTAGATTGCATGGCATTTGCACATATTTACTCTCTTTTTTTTAATCATTTCGTACGTAAATCATTTTCGAAATTAATTTGCAAACTTGTACATTGGATTGTCGTGTATTTGTAAAAGGAGATGCATATTGAGGAATAAATGAAATATTGAGTAATGAAAATTGCTCTATACATAATACTTGAAAATATGTACATTGCTTAGTGTATGAAATAAATCTCTACTTAAACTCAATTTCCATAATTGACTTTAAAAAAAAAGGTACGAATTTGCATAAAAATCCCGAACTTGCAATAAATAATAATTTAATGCACTATATTAATTTAAAAAGCAATTTATTTAAAAGTAATTTATTTGCAATAAATAATAATTTAATACACTATATTAATTTAATACAGAGCTGGTAAATCTCAAATACAATAGTAAATACAATGGTAAATAGTAAATATAAAAGAATACTGTTAATATACATCACATTTTGTTTCTGCGTGTGTAATTAGGATTTCTGTGAACAAAAGAAATAATAATTCTTCGAATAAATCTCGCCTGTCAAGTCTCCATAAATATGCCAAGCGAAGATCTCATATTTCTGTTATTAAAAGAATCTTGAAGCGATGAAAGTTCTCATCGTCACATTTATCTGAATCCTGAAAACTTCATTTTACCATCGTACAGAAAAATGGCTTAGCTCAAAGCATCTTCTATCTTCTCTTCAAAGCCAATATATCAAAGGGAATCTCTAGAGATTTCAAAACAATATAGCTTCAATCCCATCAGAAGGAAAATCAGTTTGTCTTTTTTAATGGGTTAGTATAATGTTATTGCTAATAAATCTCGAAGTTACGCGAACGTTATAGATGTGTTCTAGGAGAATAAAAAATTATCGGATTAGATTGAAAATTATTATTAAATTGGAAGATGCTTTCACATGTAGAAAGTGAGGAGATACAACACTTAAAACTTGAAACACTGCATTTCTTTTTCTGCTCTTTCACTGAACTTTGAATATTAAGGTTAAACGAACAAAGTTTTAAAAATCTTGAAATGATGAAAAATAATCGTATATAATCTTCGTTATAAAATCTTCAAA
This sequence comes from Frieseomelitta varia, assembly GCF_011392965.1. Taxonomy (NCBI): domain Eukaryota; kingdom Metazoa; phylum Arthropoda; class Insecta; order Hymenoptera; family Apidae; genus Frieseomelitta; species Frieseomelitta varia. The sequence goes on from NW_025109957.1 coordinate 316,294, forward strand.
ATTATAGTGAATCTGACCGCGAAAAAACTTTCTCGATACTTTCAGAAATGTTTGAATGTTGAAATATCTTTGATAAAAACGAATTCAGGATTGTCATATAATTTTTAACAATTATACGTGTTATATGTTCGACAGTTTTTCACCGTTGGTTCGGTTATGCTCTTCGCTATAATTAAAAAGATAGAACATCGGTAGAATAGTTGTTTTACCTATCAAATATAAAATTTGAACATTATGTGTAAATTTCTCGCAAGTACATAAAAATTCACAGTCCAAAATTTACACTATATCTCTTTAATTCTGATTTTATTTTATGCAGAGGAGATCGTGCTATCACTTTTCGAAAATTATTACTGCGTGAAACTTCGATTATTTATTCAACAAAACTTTACAATAATTGTGTATTCGACAGTGAAGTAAAAATTACACACGAAAATTATTCTAAATAATGCGTTCTTATCAAGCAATCTTCTAAAACAAGTTTGTAGCGATTGTTTGTTGGCTAAAGTCCCCTAGAGATAAAGGAATTGAAAGTTGTTTATACGAGGTGGCCGTGATATTGGCAGCTGACAGTTACAAAATAGAAAGATGGCGAAACTTTGCAATTACCAGTTTCCGGGAAAGCTATTAACAACTAATGATGTGATGTTTTAAAGATGAAGGATGTAGACACGGAAGGTCTATCTGTATTGAAACAAAAAAAGAAACGATTCGATGAGAAGAAATAAAAGTAAAATAAAATTGTTTTCTTTTAACGTGGTTTGCAAAGTTCGTAATTAATTTCGATTTGAAAAAAAGAACGAAGAATATCGTATGATAATTCGTAATTAACGAATTAATGTAACGTGATGATTTGAAAACGAAAAATATAGATGGAAAATCTGCTTGGTTTTGAAATTTTCTCGAAAGATTAAAACTACTATATTTTTGATTAATTCAGGGTTAATTATTTACTTTTAAAAACAACAAAGTATAATTATCAGATCAACCCTCTTGGTACCTTAATTCTTATATATTCCGTTTAGAATTATAAAGCATTGTCACAGGAACAAAACTTGTAGAAATTTTAATAACACAAGCATCTGTATTTAACAGGAACATTTTCCACCAAAAATCAATTTCATAAAAATAAAATTTCATGAAATCTGTCGACAAAAATCGCGAAGCTAATTATACTGAATATTAAAAGTGTCATCATATACAGGATAAGATCGTTAGCAGTTGTAGCAGTCAATTAAACTTATTAAAATTCAAAGTAATTTGATTCAGTTCTGAATTAAATTAAAAAAAAAAAAAGAACCTCAAACATCTTCCCGTACGATTTCTTAAAGTTATCAACAACCGATTTAGAATTTCCCGCGTTCAATCCTACGTTAAATACGATACGTTAGAAGAGAGAAAAAAGAAAAAAAAAAAGGGAGAAAAGAAAAATTGAAAACAACGCACGTTCTCGAAGCGGGGTACGCCAGGCTATATTCCGAGAAGCATTTTTCGTTTCGCGGAATGGCATTAGCTCTCATTGAGGGTATTAAAGCGACGCGGGAATAGCGATTGGCCTTAAATGGAGCGACCGAGAGAAAGAGAGAGAGAGAGAGAGAGAGCGTCGTTGTACACAAACGAAGCCGGAAGTTTCATTTGAATCGTGCCGTGTTTATCGGTCACCAGTCGAGCTGGCAACGACGGTGAATAAAGTGCACGTGCTCCTTGGCTCCTTGGCTAAGAAGCTTACTAAATTATGGCACCGTGATTCGCGGGCGTTTATCCGAGAGGCCGACCGTGTCTCGCTTGGCACCGGCGCTACGAGATCACGAAATGTCGAAGGATAACTGCGAATCTGCGTTACGGATTTTCTCTCTCTCTCTCTCTCTCTCTCTCTCTTTCTCTTCTTAGTGGCAATCAGACGACAGCTGCACGAGATTTACGTGCAAAACGACGGCTAACGATTTCAGCTGTTTCGCCCTCACCCTAGAACCTACCAAACTTCATCCTCCTTCCACGATGCGCCAAGAGGCGATAAGAAACGAGATTGCTGTTTATTCCTTGGATCTCTGACGAACGAGCATTTGTACGCATGTATATACATACATACATATGTACGTGCTTGTTCGTTTCTTTTGTCTTGTATTTTTGTTTCTATTCGTTTCTTTTGTTAGTTTAATAAATGAGTAAAAGTTGCACGTACGTGTGAGGATTGGGCGAATTTTCTTCGAAACGGAGGCAGAGAATAATTCGGAATTTTATAATTATAATTTAATATTAACGAATTTTCCATTAATTTGTTATTTTTATATAGGGGGAGTAACCTCATCTCGGAAGGCAAAGTTTATATAATGTAATTAGAAAGAAATTGTTTGGGAAATTATTTTATTTGACAGTGAAATGATCAAGTAATTTGAAGAAAACTCATGAACATATTATTTCAAAATGATATGTTACTTAAATGATCATGATATCGAACGCTGCAATTTCGTATATTAATCGTAAGCGAAAGATTTTCGAGTATGTACCCAAAAGCTTTGTGATTGCTCGCGTTCACGAATTGAATAGAAATTGCTATTTTTCTACGTGTTCCAAACAAATATGTATTTCATTCCTCAAAAGTTTCAGTGTTTTTGAATGAGAATATTTTTCCAGAGGTGTAGACATTCTTCGAGTGACACACGCACTCTAGTTCAAAAATTTAGAACTTGTCAACCCTTCACATCCAACGTCACGTTACCTACAAAATTTTTGTGTCAGTAGATAATTACTTTCAACGTGTTATAAACATACGAGAAGAAGAGAAGAAATTTTTTAACCCTTTGAGTTAAGAATTATGGTTTTGATTTGAAAGAGAAAGGAAATTGTAGTTTCGTGGTAGTTGAATTTTCAATTTTACCTTTCCAAACTAAAAATTATTTTATTTTATTGCTTTACATCTGACATGATGTTATGATAACTAGCATTTACTGAAAACTGAAAAGATAATACAAGTGGCCTCCCTTATTTGAATCATCATTTTTCAAATATCTTAATTATATTAGATATATAATATATAATTATATTAGATACATAATATCTCAATTATGTTAATATACAATTAAGAATATATAATATAGATTATATTAGAATAGAATTTCTGCAGGTGAGATTCTTGTTACTAGCAGACATTTCACTGATAATGTAGTATTAAAATTATTTTATTTCATTGCTTTACATCTGACATGATGTTATGATAACTAGCATTTGACTGAAAACTGAAAAGATAATACAAGTGGCCTCCCTTATTTGAATAATCATTTTTCAAATATCTTAATTATATTAGATATATAATATATAATTATATTAGATACATAATATCTCAATTATGTTAATATACAATTAAGAATATATAATATAGATTATATTAGAATAGAATTTCTGCAGGTGAGATTCTTGTTACTAGCAGACATTTCACTGATAATGTAGTATTAAAATTATTTTATTTCATTGCTTTACATCTGACATGGTGTTATGATAACTAGCATTTGACTGAAAACTGAAAAGATAATACAAGTGGCCTTCCTTATTTGAACCACCATTTTTCAAATATCTTAATTATATTAGATACATAAGATCTTAATTATATTAATATACAATTAAGAATATATAATATAGATTATATTAAAATAGAATTTCTGCAGGTGAGATTCTTGTTATTACTAGCAGACATTTTACTGATAATGTAGTATTAAAATATTTGAGATTCACATAAGGGAGGCTCTTTTGTATTACATTTAAGATGATGAAATTGGAAAATGTAAGGTACTACACAAAGCAAGAACGTTTAAGCGTTCTCGTTTTCTCTCTTCCACGCGATTCGTGCACGTTCAATTTACCTGTCTTTTTGAGTAACATGAACAAATTGTTGTTACATTAAAATGATATGAGCTGATATCAGTACTTTTGTATGTATCTTCAAGAATTGCAAGTAAATGTCTTTATAGCACCGAAGTTTTGTTTAATTATATTTAAAGCTGAAAGTGATAATTGCAACATCTTTGTTTCTGAAAAAAATACAGAAAGAAGCTTGTGTCGTCTAAAAAGTAAAATTTTGAGCGCGAATGTATATTCGACGACAAATTCGAATCGCTTCGAGGTTCTAAATTCTGGAAAATCTTGATAAATTTTGAGTCTTCGATGAGACTTGAGCCTTTAAAATCTTAATCTTGTGTATAACAAGCCTTTTGACTGCTTCGATTAAAACAAGTACAAAAAATGTACATTTGTGATTTACTTATTAATCTAATTTATTTATTAGTCGAATGTTGTTCAATGCTCTGGAATATTCGCGATCGAAAACTATTTGCCAAGGCTGGTACTACTAGTCTGTAGAAACATTTCGTTCAATTCGACAGATTATTTTATAAATATCGTATGTTTGTTGTTTATAACGTTAATCAACTTTACGTATTTATTATATGATGCGTATATTTCGCGAAGACGTCACTACGTTCTATTACAACGTATCGTGTATCGTAATTCATGTTACTTCGGAGGAGGTGGATCTCATTTTCGCTGCTAATGATGATATATGATCGAATTTCACGTGTCAAATTAATGTTGCATAATAGTTGACAGAAGAAACAGGATTTGTTACTAGATACGTGTAAATATTCAGCGAAATAGGAAGAACAAAATTATAATTTATTATAAATTCATAAAATTATTATCACCTATAATAAAATTCAGATGAAATATATCAGATTGGCCGATCATAAAATAAAATCGTTGACTATATTCAGTCTCATTTCTTTTTCGAAAAGAGATGATAAGATATGAAGAAGGAATATTATGATTTGTAATTGAACGTAGAGAAGATACACCAAATTGACATAAGTAAACTGCGTTTGTAGAAAATTGCACAGAATGTGAAATACATAAAAATACCCAGAGTATAGTATTTTCTGTGATATTTCATAATTACATTCAATTTCTTGTTTAATATTTCTATTTAATTATTTAATTTATTTCATTTAAATATTAATTAATTTATGCTTTTATTTGGAAAATACGAGTTTGCATGAAAATCCGCTGTGCGACAATTGGAGATTTTATTCAGTTATACTTCTTTATTTAAAAAGAAACGATGTCCTCGCCTTTGGGAAAAGCATCACGAGTCAAGTTGAAAAATGTAAATTCTCGTAGGAACTACAGTTCCCTCGACGCGACGCAGGTAACAATGATGTAGAATGTATGTATATATATATATGTATATATATTGTTTCTATCCCATCTCGAATGCACTTTGTACGCTGTACATAGAGGTGTTCATAAATATAGGGACATCGGTTTGTGCTTAGATCAGAAAGAAGCAATTTCATAAATAGAGAGTGAACATATGCGGCTGTTTGAAAATTCTTACTTGAGAGATCATAATTTTAGGTAGAGAAAATGTCTCTGTACACGGAGTGTTTGTAACTGATGGTGCAAATGAGAAAAAAGACCATTCTGAAGTATAAAAAAAAATATGTCGAAAGTGTAAAAATATTTTTTCGCAGATGAAAAATTAGTTACTAGGAGCATTAGATTGTCAGGTTAGTTACTAGGTCTTCTTTTCAAAGAAATCTTTTCATATTGAATTTCGATGTTCTGAATCTTTAAACAAATTTCAATAAATCTTAGTATATAGTAGAAATTGATGCTTTAATGAGAAGATTTGATCAACGTTCAAACGAGACAGTGTTTTAAATTCAATTATATAAGATATGCACCCTGAGAGAATCAATGCACGAAATTAAAAAAAAAAAACAGACATGCAAAAGTGCAGAAAATAATTTTTGATAATTTAATGAAACACTCTGTTTCTTTGTAAAAAAATATAAAAAGTACAAAGTTTCTCAGTTTCTGTCGATCGAACGTTCGAAGAAAGATGATCGAGAAACCGGGATAATTAGCCAAACGCGAAGTTACGTTTTAGACTGGTTGTTGTCGATGGAAGAAATTAATTATCCAGAAATGAACCAGCCAGCACCGGGGACGGAGTTTCGTTGCGCGCGTGAAAGTACGAATGAACGACCGCCTTATTTAATTATCCCGCTCGATTGCGTTCCATCTTCGTCGCTCCGCGCCCGATACACACTTTCAATTTGAAGCTTGGCAATCTAACTTTTCGGGAACTTACGCGATATACCACCAAAGATAACCCGCTGGCACGCGGATCGGTTTAATTATTCATTCACAACGATGGAAACACGCGGAAGATAGTTTCGCACTTTATGATCATTGTTCGCATTCAGCCCTTACAGTGTAATTTACTGCGTCGATACTTTCCATTAAGAAAATAATTGCACGGCGGCCTGGTTTGGAAGGGACGTCCCTAATCACGTTTAAAAGTGAAAACAATTTTCACGCGCAAGTTTGTTCAGAATATTAAAAAAATTAGTAATTTATTTTTTTATAGTTTTGTTGATGCAATTTCACAAGCCCTTATGTATATATATAAAATACGTAAAATAGTTCTCACGACTATTAAATTATTTAGTGTTCATTTATTATTATTAGTGTTCATTTATTTTATATATATTTATTTTTTATTTATAATTATTTTATAATTATAATTATTAGTGTTTATAATTATTTTATTAGTGTTTATAATTATAATTATTAGTGTTTATAATTATTTTATAATTATAATTATTAGTGTTTATAATTATTTTTAATTATAATTATTAGTGTTCATTTATTTTATATATATATAAAATACGTAAAATAGTTCTTACGACTATTAAATTATTTAGTGTTCATTTATTATTGTACGATATTAATACAATGTATTAATTATGGACCTAAGGAAAGGTTAACTTCGTTTCATTTAATGAAAAATAGAAATAAAGCTGATACTTTGTAAATCGTACTACGTTCAGATTCGATCAATGTTATTGTTTGAATATGTCTTTAGATGTTGATCAATACTAATTTACACTGGCTTGCTAACTCTTTTTCAATTTTGAAGGTATATAACAATGAGATTCAAGAGGCGCGAGAAAGAATATAAAATTTAATTCTGATTAGATTTCTACAATTGATCTCTGTATAATACTAATGTTAATAAAAATTTGGATTATTCATTTCTATATTTTATATTCAACGAAATGGGAGGCAAAGTCTGGACATGATAGAAATAAACAGGCTGCGAATTTTTATCCATTTTCAAGTTCTTAATAAAACACAAATGAATACAAATTTGTTTCATCCATTATACATGATAATAAATATTTTATTTCTGATGTTGCATACAATTGTGTGTTCTGCATGCATTCTGCACATCTCTGTAACTTCCAATTTTCCATAAATGCATAATCTGGTAATAAACATTTTAGTGTCTGTTTTAAAAGTGAATATAAGATAGGCTTGCGCTTCTACGTTAGAAAAGAGTAAGCTCCCTTTCATCGTGAAGCTAAACTTAATTGAACAACCGTCTCGAATTACACCGAGCGACTCTTATAAAGTTTGTACACCGTTCAGGCGACACGTTCGACGCGCCACTTTCAATTCTGTAATTTTCCAATTTTTTTTTTTTTTTTAATTTCCCTTCGTTCCTTCGTTCATACTGAATATCACTTAGCAGGCGCTGAAAAATATTGGAAAAATGAAACTCTCTCGTGGATTAAATATTTAACGAAGCAAGTGTACGTCTGTCTTCTATTATATTATACTTTTAACCTTGTAAATTGATGAGCATTCTCGATCGTCGCGATAATAGTTGAGATTTATCGAATCACGTCACGATTAATCAATCGTGAAAATTATATTAATTAGAAATATCAAATTTTGTAGTAACAATAATTTGATGACAACGTAGGTATAAAATTATTAACTTATAATATTAAAACTAATATAGTTAATAATAATATAATTAATATAATTTAATATTATTAATAATAATATGTAATATAGTTAATATAATTTAATTTAATTTAATATGATAATTAATAATTTATCTTTTTGTGAGTAGTTAGTAAAATAATCGTAAGATTTCGTTTTTAATGTATTGCAATTTTTTGGTAAATGCCATATATATTATATATTATTTCATTTAATCATAATTACAATTATTGTATATTATCATACTATAATTATAAATATGATAACAATTATTAAATACACTGCTTGCAGAGAAGAGATCGCATAATTTCTTTTCAAGTTTGAATTCTGCGGAATTAATTAGCAGAAACTTTTCTAATAAAATTTTAATAACTAATAAAAAAAATCACTTAAGTTTGTGCAAACCTAATTTCTACGTTATTGTCAAATAATGCTTTGTCAAATGACGTTCTTTTCACGAAGAACAAATTTTTCCATTTAAACGATTTTCGTATTATGCCTCGGCCGGTATTTTCTCCATAAAAGTGGCGCGTTTTACTATAAGTTATTCCTCCTGTATAAATATGATAGCCAGCTATAGCAAAGTCCATTGAATTTTGGTCAGGTGCGCGCGTATCGTATGTATATTTAAAATCCATTTCCTCGAAAGGGAAATCCAGAAATTCGATAAAAAGGAGATCCTCACCTCCTCTACGCGTTCGATTTACTTTCTTTGTAGGAAAATCCATCGACTAAATGTGTAAAAGTCAGCAATCTAATAATTACGTTTGCCACAGGTTGGATAAATAGAATTTTATTTAAATTTCAACGCAACTTCGAGTTCCAATGGTATCCATGTGAAATTCAAATGGTGGAAAGATTCAGAGGAGCAAAATACTCTTAAGGGTGGCAAATCCATTGAAGCCCATAATCCGAAGCGTTCTCTGCCGACTATCAATTGCTCGGTAATTTATTCAACGGCACGTTTGCAAAATGCGTTATTGTTCATGCTTGCGTCAAACGGCTCCATCGACCGATAAAAAAATTGGCCGAAATATTGGAAAGTTTAACGTACACTGTGCTCGAGTTGCAACGTTGAATCCTTTGTACACAATACCATTGACAGTTATTCGAATTACACTGTTCGAATTCCAACTACATGCATTTCATACATTCCTTATTCGACCAGGAGTATCAAAACTGAGATAAAAAAAAAGTGGGACAAATTAAATATTTTTTGGATAATTGAATTTGTAGGTATTTTTTATTTGCACCCGTGTAGGTGTATTGGAAGTTTATCAAATTTTAATTATTGTTCTCATCTTTTGCTAGATGAGTATTCGGAGAAATAAATGTACAGCTTCGAAGAATTATAGTAGCGAAAGGATTATTTTTTATTGTGCATAGCGTGTATATATTTTTTATTGCGTAATTTGCTACGTCATTTTTTTGTGAGAAATATTTCTGATAATATTACTGCAGTTGTAGGTTTTTAAACAAATCGGTGATTTAAAATGTGCGTATAAATGTAGTAAAATAAAGGATATGCAAGAACAATTGTAAACAAACACCAAACACTAGTATAAAAGTTCTACAAATAGCATTGAATAAAAATCAAAAGAGTTCTCGTAAATCGATAAATCTCTACGTTAAAATATTTCCATTCTGTCTCGCTGGATTATTTTTTAATAAACGTTTTTTTAAACAAGCATTTGAGAGGAAAAATATTTATAAATCAGACATCATAAAATATATGTGCATGTAATCGAAAATTTGAAAAAAAATCTATCTAAAAAACAATCAGTTATTACAGTTTATTTAATTATAATTCAATTGTTTAAAATTATATTCCGTCGTAAAATGAAACGTCAATCATTAGAAACTTTTCATCATAAGCTTCGAGCGATTTAATTTTTCTGATTTTAAATTTTTCGTTGTAAAATTGTGAAAATTAAAATAGCGCAACGCCACCTCAGACACACATATCAAAGTATGACAATAAAAAAGTGGGCAAAACGGTGCGTCTTCGAAGTACGAATAAAAAGAATCCCCTAAAACTTAAGAGGTCACAAATCAGTCCTGTCAAACCCAGCCACGGATATAATTCAAACAAAGGCTCAGTTCAAAGAGGCTATTTTTGAGTGCCAGTTTACTCCCCTATCTTGAGCATTTGTATAACTTTTCTGGAAATGCCTCTGTTTGACAGAAATGAAATCAGCAGCATCTCTCTTCACAACGCTGTCGTAGACAGTTCGAAAGAAAATCTATTTATGCCCTCGATTTTTCGAACAATCGTCCGAGTAACAGCTTCTCTTCGAGCGTTTTACTTTCAGTTTACGAATCACGAGCACACGGTGCCATTAATGTGACTAAAAAAATTATTGTCACATTCGCTGAAATTTAATCAGAGGAACGGACAGATTGCGGTATGATACGTATGGCGCGGCCGAGTATTTATTAATGCAAAGTAAAATCAATACCGTTCCTATAGAAACGGCGAGGCTTTTAGAAACGTTGTTTTAAAAGCGAATAAAAATTGCAAGTAATTGAGACATATCATGTCAGCTATAATCTTAGGATAAACAATACTTGACGAAAACACGAATATGATGGAAATGTTACACGTTGCTCCTTAATGGATCAATCACTTTTCTGAACATTATTCTTTCTTTGCCAAGCTGCCTTCTTTTCTCAAAAAAAAAAAGCTACGAGAACGAAATTCGCCAGGTCCGAAAACAGCAATTTATCGATGATCGTGCAAGGTCATTCCGTTGGCCTCCGAGATACGGAGGATGTGTGCACGTGACTGACATATGCAGTTCGTCGATCAGATTTCCACGAAAATGTAACGCATGAACATCCCGCCGTGCAGATAATTATGCTAATCGCGATTATGGAGATAAAGCAGTCAGCGCCGTTAATCACGGACTCGCAGAACTGCGATACAGGGTGAATTAGCACGAAGGCCAACGCCATTTTGGGAAATAAAGGCGGGAAATCTCTCGTATACAGACGCGTTTCGTTTAACTGCCTAATTAAAAGTTGCAAGGGGTTACAAAAAAAATCAGCAGTTTCGAATTCGCCGCGCGATTATAGCCGTGCACTTGGCTCGCATAAAACGTCCATTAAATTTGACAGTCCAATTATTGCGGGACACGCCACTCGAGAATTCAAGAACGAACACCGCGGAATTTTACGAGGATCGTAAGGTTCTGTTCAGGTTTATGGGGATTTCGTGTCGAGAGATTTCTCTGATTCCTTATATAAACAGAATGTATCGTTTATTTACGAAAAGAAAAAAGACAGATTTCCGGTTAGAAATCTGGGAACAATCGATACGAATAATCGTTGACACGAAATTTACTTCATCGATTAAGTACATTGTCCTAGTTTCGAACGTTGCGTGCGTTTTGCGTATTTCCCGTGAACATGCAAAAATCCCGCAGTTTAATTACCGATAATGAATAATCAATGCTAATAAATAATTACAACAATTGTAATAATTAATAATTGATGTTAAGTACAATTAACATAAGTAAGATGATGTATTTTTGTAATTAATAATGCAGCCGTTACATTAATAATTGCGTTTAATAATATGAAATTCAAGCATTAATTAACAACGTTGAATAACGAACTATTCCCGGTGATTTATTATTTGCAAATAATTATTTTACAAATATTCAGATGAAGCTCACGCCTTTCACGAGTTACAGAGAGTTAATTTATCATCGAATACAAAGGCAATGTAAATGAGGTAACTTTTCATTCGTGAAACTAGAACTCTTCTTGTTCAGGCAAGAAACAATGTTATCTGAAGAAAAAGAAAGAAAGGAGGACAAATTACGTATCTATCTCCACGAGAATGGGCAAAGATGAAATACACATATATATATGTATAAAAAAAAATATAAATATAAATATAAATATATAAAAATAAATATACATAAATAAATATATAAAAATAAATATATAAATATAAATATACATAAATAAATAAATATATAAATATAAATATACATAAATAAATAAATATATAAATATAAATATACATAAATAAATAAATATATAAATATAAATATACATAAATAAATAAATATATAAATATAAATATACATAAATAAATAAATATATAAATATAAATATACATAAATAAATAAATATATAAATATAAATATACATAAATAAATAAATATATAAATA
>NW_025109958.1:0-195123 GCF_011392965.1 Frieseomelitta varia
ACGGAAAAAATCAGTGTTTAAAAGAAAATCATTGGTATAGGTGCTTATTACAGGATTCTTGACAATCTGTACAAATAAAACGTTTTCATTTTTTTAACGTTTCATTTTTTACTCTTTTATTAAGAAGAACAATTACTTTGTTCAAGAATTTTTAATTCGTAAAGACAAAAACATACACTTCGTCACTTTTCTTTCCAATAAAAATACTTAGTAAAAATATTCCATTAGAAATTTCTCTCACAACATTTTACAAACAATCTTTACTACTTCTTTTATGTTGTAACAAATCTCAACTACATGCTACAATAACATAGTAAGTATAATTAATTTTGTAAACATCATAATAATATAATCTATATAAACTAGTAATATTAATTATAATATTTATATTATATAATTTAATATTATAATAATTATATATAATAATTATATTATATTTATAATTATAATTTAATATTATAATTATAATTATAATATTAAATAATCTTTCCATATATTTGTTTTTAGTAAACTCTCGGCTAATCAAGCGCAAAAGTTAACGAAAAACGTATAAAGTAACAAATAGTATGTTGAAAGAAATAAACACGAATGTGTTACCTCAGGGTCCTGAAAGAATAGGCGAAACCGAAAGTTTAGCCGGAAATTTAGCTTTTAATCCTGGCCCGTAGGGATCGGCAAACTTTCCTCTCGACAATTCCGCTCAGAAATTACGCGACGAGAAGGGAAGTCCACACAAAGTAACAACCTAAACAAAAACGAAAAAAGAAAAAAAGAAAAAGTAGATCCACACCCTTCTACGATTGAACTAAACACTTTCCACTCCACTTTCTTTTCTTCTTTTTCATCCTTCGTTTCTTTTCTTCTCCCTCTTCGTCTCCTACATCCGTAAACGTAAAAATTCCAAACGCTTTAATAAATTATGCAACGCTTCATTCTCACGTTCAATCAAAATTCACGAATTTTTGTTGTTACCCTCATTTCCAAAGCAACGCGCTTCGTAAGTATTTTTTCCCTCCTTCAGAGTCTTCGATTAAATTTTAACCTTGAACGTCGCACGATTACGAATACCTAATTAATCTTATCACTTTCTTTTCTTTTTCACGGCGCATGTGAATGCACGAGTTGTAAAAAAGTATGTAGCGTAATTCAATGAAAAAAATACTTACATTATATAGCGTGAATATAAACAATAAGAATAACAACAATATATTGTCATTTTAACTATATTTTAATTGTATTGCGTTAATTGTGTTATTAACTAAAGATAATTAACTTAATTAACTACGTTGACAAAATTTGACTTCTAAATTCTGGGACAACCTGTAAAATATTATACGCTAGATTAAAAAGTACATTTCGAAATGAATTTAAAAGAAAGAGGTACGTCGAACCTTAGAGGGAAAAAAAAAAAAAATGAACGAGATACCGTTGTCGAATACAAATTTTCGTAATTATCGGTTACATTGCAACGAGTTGGATAAATTTACGTTTTTTTTAGCCCACCAGCTGGCGAGTTAATTGCCGCTACTGTTCTTCGCGACTTTTACTATGCACACACGTACACAGGCTTATCAGACCCCCCGTCTAATGCACTTATCGTCCACCTACACGCGTACACGCGTGCGTCAAGCAACGACTATGCCCTCGTTTCAATGGCCATTAATAGTTTCGAAATTTGATTGTTGCCGGTACATAATGGAACATCAGGAACCCCCTTTGATATCCTGGATCGATTGAACGATTTCGCAAATCAGCACAATCATTCCTATCGTTGAGATCTTAAACGCGCACGTATTCGGATTGTATGCGAAATTTCTGTTAAAAATAAAGTTTAGAAAATGAGTGTGAATGCAAAGACAACAACATTTTATTTTATTTTCTTGAGAATCGTGAAGCGAGGAAATGCTTTTAGAGATGATCATTATTTCATAAGGATTTTAGGAGAGAGACTGGATAGCAGAGTATTTTAAAGAATGAAATCCAGTGGACTTTATTTTCCTTCAGAGTGTCTTAAGAAATAAAATCCAGAGAATTTTGTTTTCCTCATATACAAAGTTATGTAAAAAAAAAGTGTATTTAATCTGAGAATTTCATCCTAAAATCAATGTGTACTGATTTTAAATCCAAGGATATTCAATTCTAAATCTCTCCAGAATGTATATTTCAATTTAATCAGATTTCTCTTATATTTGAAGATATTTTCATTCTCTTAATGTTTCTTTCTCCTTTAAATTTTAATTCTGAGATATATGTGCACGTGCCTTTTAAAATACAAAGTGCATAGTATACATGTACTTTGCACATTAAATGATAATACATTTTATTACAACGTTACTAATATTACTTGCTAATATATTCTATTATTAGTACTACTTATTCTTAGTAGTGATATTACTTTTTAATATATTTTATTATAATACACTGTACAAGCAATATTATTAGTATACTATTATAATATACTGTAAAAGTAATATTATTAGTATACTATTATACACTGTACAAGCAATATTATTAGTATACTATTGTCGTAACAATTCTTCTCTTGTTCAAATAATCTTTAAAACTATATATATGTGTATATTTCAAAATTCTTTTGTCAAAAACAAAGGAAAAACAATTCACGTTCTCAATTACCAAAAGAAAAAAACGTATCCCATGATATTTGAACAAAGCTGTAACTTCGACTGTAACATAAAAACTTTGGATAAGTCTAACATGATTAAAGCCTACGTAAGCAATGACGCTGTCTACGTAATACGACGTTAGCACTTTCTGAACGACTATCCTGAACGCTTGGCCCAGCAAGCTCATATATACGATTCTCGGGAATAGATGGCCTCATTGCATAGACGTGGTGCGTTACCAGCAACTGGATCAATAACGCCGCTGACAGACTTAGCTGGATGTTCGGAAAACGTGGTGGTGGAAGAGAAACAGGGACGTAGGTATTAAGTTTGAAATATCTACAGGCACCCTTCGTGTCAAACTGAAAACGATAGCGTCTTGATTTTTTCGTGCAAACTATCCTAGAAGATTACGTGAAACAATCTGTTCAATTTTCAATCCGAAGAAGGCTCCGTCTTTATACGAAAACTCGAGGAAGTAACATTAAAATAATTGACGTCTGATGAATAAAAAAAGGAGATATGTTTTTGGTTTTGTGCATGGTATTCATTGAAATTGTGAAGCAATTGTTATTGCAATTGTTAATAATATCGGATCATGTTATTTTGTGCAATAATTATTCTGTGTTAGTAATCATAGATTGTTTGTTATTATTTTTTTACTTCTGTGGAAATTCATAAATTTTTTAAACATCGTGTAAAATATATGATATTTTCTACTTTCAATTTAAACTACTGTGAAAGATCGTATCGATTTACAAAGATGTGTAAAAAAAAAACCCTCATAATCAATGATCGCTCGGACATCGCCAAGCGCAGACTGATTCATGTCGACCCTATCCTCGACTTTTCTACTACCCCTGTCGTCTGACGCGCATGCGCAAGCGTTTCCCGGTACACGAAAAATACTACCCATGTATAAATTTAAATCATTTCAGAAGATTTACAAAATTCGTATAATTCGATAACAGACAAATGGTTAATAGACGATAGACAAAAAGTTGGACCAAAATCATCAAAATTACAATACCAAATGCGTAACTCATAAAATTAACAAAATAATACAATCCCATATTCTACGTAAAGCATCCCTTATTTTTTCACTAGCATGACGAAATCGAAATTTCTTACTCGCAACACAACTTACAACATTCGCAATTTATTTACTGCTGTTGCTCTAATTAACTTCACCGCGACACAAGTCGAAACTTCGTCAAACTTGACTGAAAATCTTATGATGCCATTACTGAACGTGGCTCTGATCGAATTTAACTTCTTGGGTAGAGTCGAGGATCCTTGGAGAGAAAATACGCTCCTGCGAGTTTCAAAGCATAGTCCAGATCGAACAAGGGTAGGAGGTGATACATATCGCTCGGTCACGAAATTTCGAGGCCCTTAAAAGTAGAATAAGGAGAACAACAAGTCATGGAATCATAGGATTGAAACTTACCTGACCGATGCTCTTTAGTTAATTATGAATTTCATTGTTACGGTGACTTTTTTTTTACGTTCCCCTCTTTTTTCGTTGGCCCACGGAAAATCACACGCAGGGATCAAGGGACACGTTATGTACCGTCTGATTGATCAATATCGTACTACTGTGTGATGTAATATTGCCTAACGTGTTATACCGGGTGTCTTGTAAAACTATAGTACCGTCGTATAATATAGTACAGAGTATAACGTTCCATAAAAAAATTGACGATTTTTTAAAAATAAATATTGGTAATATATCAACAGAAGAAAAAAATTGACACGTATCCTTCTATCTTCCGTAATTCATGCATAGAAATTTAATGAGAAAAGTTCGAATTTTTGAAAATTAAATTGTTTTGAAATTTAATTTGCCGATGCACTATTTGAAAAAAATTTAAATAAAAATTAAAAATGTAATATTCTTACGATAAGCCCCAAGATATTTCAGTGAATATAATCTAAACATTAAACTCTCAACTTCGGCAGCTATTCTCATCTTCTCAATATGAACGATTGCCAATAAAAAGAAGAATGTGTCTTATATTTTTTCAAGCATTATCTTACATATAAATTTCATTGAAAGCACCTAGCACATGACACATATTCAAAATTAATTCTTTTTTAAATTTATATATATTATATTATATATATTATAGTAAATTATATTAGATTTTATTAATATAAATCTATTTAATGATTATTAAGAATTGTAATTAGCAAAATGACAAAATAATATTTATATGTATCTTCATAAGGATTCTTTCCTTTCTCTTCTTATTTGTTATTGCAAAATGAATTGCAACAATTTTTTAAATAAATATTTCACTATAGTGCGTAATGAAAACGGATATCAATTAGTATGTTTATCCAAGGATTACTCCAAAGATATTTTTACAAGCTACTTATCGTGAAATACTATAGATGACCGAATTCCCGGGAAATAGTGATTACTCCTGACCCAGTTTCCGACGCGAGGGTTGAACCAGTTTTTAATCGTTATTCAAATTTGTTCCACTTTCGAACGCAAGAAAATATTCTCAACGATCCGATAAAATCCTTTCAACTGGACACTCATCGACTGAAAATTCATCGACAAAAAGAAAAGAAAAAAAAAAAAGAACAGTAACAAAATGATAATTAAAATTTTATTTTATTCGCATAAATTACAATGATCGTAGTTTACACAACGTTTAGAATCTCTAAACATAAAACCTTTGATAAAATTCACTATATTACTAATACTGTAATAAACTTCAACATAAAATTACATGTGGTGAAATTTCAGATCTTATCTTTTATTAGATATATTACAATTTGTTTATTTATACAAAACTATTTCTATTATTGTCTTCTTTCTCTTTTTTTCTTTATAACATTTGTGACGTTGCTAACGTTTCTTTTTCTAAATAACTCAACTACCATCCCCTTCTAAGAGATCATAGAAATTTTAAGATAAAAGCTGGAAGTTGTTAGTAAGACTAACAAAAAATTAACAGCTATTCGCTTATTATGCTAAAATTAGTATTAAATGCTTCATTTCATACCGATAACATTAAGAAATATCCATTTTATCCATCTTTCAAATTATTTTCTATAAATGTTTCTACTTTAAAAAAGATCAATTCTTTTATCCTTTCTATGTCCTTCTATAAAATTGTACGAATTTTCAAATATTAACAATAACACATAAATCTTATCTTAAGATTCGCAGTGTCTTCGATCATGTAAGAATATCTTGATCACCGGTGAATTGTACTTCACATTGTCTCTCTACGAAACTGTCACAGGAAATACCCCTAATCTTATTTCATCAAAAATTTCTAAACTTTAAGTCGTACCAGTGTCGTACAACACGATGCACTTATCTCGATAAAACTAAACTTCTCATTTTCAATTTTCTTCTACGTCGGTAAGGGCCACGCGAAATTCTCTTTAACTCTTAAAATTAAAATTAAAAGTGAAATTTCATACCATCGTTCTCAACATTTCACGCTTCTCATTCAATATTCAAACATGACATTTAAAACAAAATATACTGGAATAACATCTCTTTGTTATTACTAATATTATTTGTAAATATTATAAAAAATAATTTTTCTATCTTTCATCCAATATATATATCAGCCATAACTTGCTCGTTTTTAAAATAAAATTAAAAAAATATACTGAAATATGAAATTTCACCCTCTGATATACTAGCTTCTAAGAATTGAACTTTTCTTACTTTTCTACCTAAAATTTACTTCCTACAATATAACTACTTTGTTTCACCCTACTATATAATTTATAATTTTTACTCTGACCAATATCTCAAATTTCCGGATGAAATTATGATGCAAGGCTGGTTTTAAGGCCACACAAAGCTTTAGTACTGCTAATGTACCATGTAATATATTAATTATCGAGGAAGAGAGTATTTATACTTATGTATAGAAAATAAAAAGAATTAATAATTAAAGTTACAAAGTTATGAAGAGAGTTTTGCGTAACCCTGCACTTGAAAATAATTCTCTTTACGTTGAACGTAATCGTCAGAGGTCGAGAGTAGTATTAGATCCATGATGATAATCCTCATCTAACAAAGGCTCTTGTTCCACCATCGTGCGAACTGTGAACAGAACTATTCATGCATACCAACGAATAAATACATTTATATTCTGCGTGTGCGAATATCTTGTTACCATGTAGATTAAGCAAAGAGAATTGAAATCCCTTGTTAGGTATTTCACATCTAATATCCAAATTATAGTAAAACACAAAAGTAAAAGATACTATCTCTTTTCAAGAGAAAAATGAAAAAATTATTTATTAAACAATAAAAATATTTAAATGGATCGAGATATTAATACGTTATTCGCACAAGCTCAAGTAACATGTTATATACTAGATATAGTAACACATTATAATACTACTTAACATTAAATAAATTATTATGTCCAATATTGTAACAGACCACGCATTACACTAACCAAAGCACGGCAATCAATGAGAGCAATTTTGATCAAGAATATACTGTAATCAAGTTTACACTTGTGTTTTTTGATAAAACTAAAATAAAATAGCGTAGAGTTGATAAAAATCTTTCTTTCTTCATACTTGATAGCATTTCGCAGATACATACATATATCAAATAACGACCGTGTTCAGAAAATTTTGCTTGGTTTTTTGTAAAATTTGATAATTAAAATAGTTTATATAATATAAATTAAAATATTGGAAATATCATTTAACATCCTGAACGCGTTCGACAAGACATTACGGCAGACAAAAGAGACAAGCAGTCATGCAAATGCAATCTTCACATGCCATCAATTCTTTAGTTGCAAATGTTGTACATATATTATCATGAGTATTTATAATAAATAATTTATTATATTAAAAATAAAATGTTTAAGCGTCAATAAAATATTAAAAGCACATTAATTCTTCATGTATTTTAACAATGAATTACGCACTAATATTTTTTATGAAACATGTACTTTGCTCAATGATCGCATTATTATTTTACTATATTGTTCAATCATTAGTTTGTCTATATTAAAAGCTAAGTATTATTCATAAAATAAAATTTATGGATTAATTGGAAGTTAAGATAAGATTTATAGATTAATTAAATTAAAAATTAAAAAGGATATGATTTTGTGTATTATTAATTGAAATATGTGAAATACAATATTGATAACTTGATAAAATACAATTTGTGTAAAAATTCTACAAACATGCTGAATAATAATGCGGTTCAAAGTAAAACAATTTTGCAAGCTATTATTGATTGATGCCACTGTAAAGTTAATTTAAATATTGTTAGAATACCACTATAACAATAACAAAGAACAATACAACGCTTAAAATAAAATAGAATAATGCAGCATGCGAATTAGTATTTTAAAAGCTTGTAAATGTATATTTTTTGTTTAAGAAGCAAGATTTAGAATCTATTTGAAAGATCACCTTTGCAAGCCATTTTGGAAGGATTAAAACATATTAAATTTGAAGATAGGAAAATGGGAAAGTAATTCCAAAGATTTTGATCATTATACCAAGCTTTCTCCAATGAAAACGTACAAATAAAAGATAGCATGTGATACGAAAATTATTTATCGGAAAAGTAGATTACATTTTCTGAACAAAAACCAAGATATGTTACATTAGATTATTAGATACATTATTTATTTTGTCAGGCAAATTTGTAAGAAAGCCTCATAGAAATATTGTCATTCTGATAATCTCGAACGATTTAGTAAAAATTCAAAACTTTTGTAAAACAATAAAATTATATAATTATAACACTCTATAATGAAATATTTGAACTGAACATTATTTAAAACTTAGTTTCTTTTCATGCACAGTGATTAAATTATTCGTAATCATATTTTTAAAGAAACTATTTCCTGAACAACTTTCAATATTTTTTACAATATAATGTAGTGAAAGAATATGTTTTTATATTTCAGAAATATGTCACTAATCTGTCACAGTGTTTAACTTGTAACAAATTCAATTGAGATATATTACTGTAATGTAAGATCTTTCTTTTTAATTAATATACTTTAAATTAATGTCAAAATAACTTTTAATGGACTACGTTGCAATTAGCTTTGAAATTATGCATTACGATGCACATTTATACAAAATTTACTTTCCATTAATCATAAAGATTATGTTATAAGAATCTAAATATGTATATTTACTGCATGTAATTAGCAGCAGTTTTTTTAAAGATTATTATCTTTCATAATTGATATTGTTGAATCTCTATATCATACTTTTTGTAAAGAAAAGAAAATAGATTTTACAAATATGCCGTACTAAATAACACAGAAATAATATAGAACATTAAATAATATAGAATCTTAAATAAAAATCGTTTGGCTATTTTTACTTCTAACTGAAAAATTATTTTATATAATTGCAATCATAAGCGCATATAAGGCCACAGACCTGAGCTGAATGTAAATCATTATAAATTAAGAATATAATGTATCAATTTACATATCTACTGCTTAAGTAATACGTATATTTCCTGTGCTATGTACTTTTCCTTGTACACTTCCTTATTCGTTACAAACCGATGTTCACTAAAAAAAAAAATATTTCAAAACACAAAACGATTAGTCAGTAACATTCCGTCAATTCCTTATAATTTTTTAATGATATAAAATTGAAATTATTAAAACAAAAAAAGAAATAAGAGAAGTAATAAATTGAATTTCATTTCATTAAGTCAAATGAACTATCTTTGGTAGTTTACTTATACTATAAATTTTTTGTAATTGACTCTAGAAATGTTACATTATCTTCTCAAACTAGATTTATAATTTCAAAGATATAAATGGTTTGCTTTTACATTCTATATGAGATCATGGCTATGATATTGCAAACAAAAAATAATCAGTATTATTAAACACAACCTCTAGGAAATAAACAAACAATTTTATTTTTTTTTTTTCTTTTTCTGAACGATTTTAAGTAAAAACTAGTGTCTTTTCTAAATTCGTTCAGCATCTAAAATTTTCCTTGTAATCCAAAAATCAGCAAAAACTTTAGTACAAACGTTCATTATAACTGCATTTTTGTCAAACGAATTTCATACAGTTATTAACAAATAAAAGTTGAATAAATCATTCACATTCTCTGATTTAATTAAATTTCTATAATACTTATAACAATGATATAAAGTTACTTAAAATTTATTCATGTTTTTTTGCTATCTTTCTGTAATAATAGTTATATATCACTTCTCATATTTATATTATGTTGTTTCGTGTATTTTAATGCTTTCACCGATTTGAATCGTAACTTTAATCACTAGGTACATGATGATATTTTTTTTTTTTTCGTCGATAACAAAATTGATTGCAATCGACGACAAGCAGTGAGAAACTTTTAATCAACATGTTAGTGAGACCTTTTGTTTTTATTCAATACTAATCAGATGTGGCGATTAGAAATTAATGTGATAATAAATGAACTGTACTATTTTGAACTTTGTACATATAATGGTGTGACAAAATTTATCAAATTTTTATGTTTTCTTATGTTAACTCTCCTTTATACAAAAAAATGAATCATACAGCGCATTCATTATCACAAGTAAATCCTAGTGATGTTTCCTTTGCAATCTGTTACGTTGAGACCTATTAGTACCATTTTTTTCAGCTGTATTAGAAACCAGACTCGTTCGATGATCTCCTAATGGTATCCTAAATAGTTTGATCTTCATATAATCGCAGATTTCAAGGCAAATTTGAGTATTATATCGTAGTAAATCCAGAGTAACCCAAATCTAAAAACACATATAATCGTAAAACATATATAAAAATTGATATTTCAAAAAAATTAAATAAAATTTTTCTAATAAATCTTGGAAGACTTACAAGACACAACCAAAGAACATAATACTCTTTGATGAAAAAATTGAAATATTGATTCAAGAACAGCATCGCTGGTCCAATCAGTGAACTATCTAAATATTCCATTTCATTCTTCGTCATATGAGCAACCTAAAATAATAATTAACAATATTTAAAAATTGGACAAGATAATTAGTATTTAAACTTTATTATATACATACCACTAATCGATTGGTAACTTTAGCTGCAACCATTCCGAATGCAAGTATATACAATGCAGGATGATTTTCATATACGTGCTCAGCACTTTTTCTATAAATTATAAAAGCTGGCACTACCACAAAAGTAAATGGAATAATTGGGGATAAAACTGATGTTCCCTGAAATATAATAAATATTATGACAATATCGGTAATCAATAAATGTACAAGAGAAATATTTAAATACTTTGGAATACACTTTACAAATGGAATATTTAAATTTAATATTTAAGTATTTAATATTACACAATACAAAGATTACCTTTAAATATTCAATCTCTAAGAAAGAAAATATTATATAAACTTTATATGCAAAAATTAAGCACTATAATTTTTATAAAAACTTTGTGTAATGTTTCATATGTTTCATTAAAATCTTATATTTTCACTAAACCAATTTGCTACCAACTAACTATTATAATGACTATGTTTCCAAGATCCACTAAAATGCAAAGTTTTATAAACGTTAAAAAAAGCATCTATTCATAATAAAGCACGATTATATCAAACGTAGAAAAATATAAAATTTTCAGCATATACAACTAAAAAAAAAAAAACAATCTGTCAATATGTGAATTCTAAGTCTAGTACACATAATAAATACAATATTCTAAAGACTTAGTTAGTTGCAGTAAAGCATATAGTAACTAAAATTATTATATTAGTTATCAAAATCACTTAAAATCCATGAAAATACAAAATTATTATATTAGTTATATAAAATTACATACGTCTAGAACCCATGCAGTTTGTTAAAATGGTGCAAGGAAAGGTGCAGTCAATGGATGGGAGCATTAAATGGAAGAAGATATGTATAATGTACCAATACAGACTCTTAAATATTTAGGAAAAGGTGTTAACCAGAGTGAAAACAGAAATACAGTAAACAGTTCTGTGTGATGCTCTTGCAAATTTTAGACCCACACAAGTGACCTAATAAGACCTAAAAATGACCTAAAAATCTGTTCTGTGCCGCAATCCCACAATAACATTATTAGAGTTTATTAATTTTTTAATTTGATCAAAGAAAAACAAGTATTTTTTTCATCATAATGTCAAATATATCAGACAATATATATTAAATAATAATGTTCAAGATAGTTAATATTTTGTGCTAATGTATCACATATATCAGAAAGGAATATTCTTTTATAACATATGGGCCTAAATCAAAATAAAATGCAAAGTGCACTACACAATGATTTTATTACTTTTGAACTGACTTACTGCGACGGTGGAGCCATTTTTTCCGACACCACCGGCAAGAATGACGGATATGCTGCTCTGTGCAAGTAAAATAGCGATGCCCACAGCAGCCCATAATGGAAACACCTTGACCTCTGTGCCAGTGTATGGCAACTGTGCAAGTCATACGAAAAATCTTTTTATTAATTACTTTCAAACATATCTTTAACATATTTTATCACATACCAGTAAGAACTTTTTGCTCTTGAAACAATTTCAAATTTTCAAAATATTATACATTAAATAATTTGCATTACTGCAGAAAAAGTCACAATCGTTTAGTAAATTTAATAAAAAAATTTTATATTTCTTAATTTCACATAAAACCTGTTTGTTTTTTAATCTAGTAAAAATTCGAAGAAACAAATTCATTCTTCTTTATCTTTTTCTTCTAGAGAATTAAAAGAATGATATTATTATTGTGCAATAGAGACAACTAACAATAAGTATTTATATCCCAATAAGTATTTATATAAGTAGTTTAAATCCCAAAACCGCAGCTATAAGCACCTAAATAGAATGAAAGATAAATCTGCATGAAAAAGATTTTGAGAGAATGTTGCAATATAAGCTGATTTTTTCATAGCCTGCATACCATATAGAAATTATGCACTATCTAGACAGTAGTCTAGAATAGTCTAAAATAAGTAAGTAAAATGAGAGTAGAAAAATCTTGTTACTATGCTACAGTGACAAAGATATGAGAATTTATATATACAACGGATGAGTTGGTATTTTTGAAACTTACTGCAATTGTGGAACCGTTCTTTCCAATCCCACCAGATTCAAAGATTTTACAGAACTCAAGGAATACATGAATGTAGCCTGCATAAAATAATACCGCTACGTAGTTACTGAATGTGCCTACACCAAGCAGTGGCATCTAAACAAATGTACAAAATCTCGCTTGTTATAAAAATTGTAGAAATGCAATTAAAATTTAACCTAAGTTTACTCTGTATCTTATTTTTATCCTAAGTAACTCTCACTTTTTCAATACGAGTACACAACATTACATTAGGCACGAGGAAGCTGCTTCTTTTCCTGCGTTTCTAAGTTATTATATTATAATAATTTAAAAAATTACATTTTGAATTAATAAATTATGTTCGTGATGCAAAATATAAATGTTATATTAAGTTATTTATGTGTGTGCTTATTCGTTGGAGCTAATGCAAATTTTTTTAATGGTTTAAATTATGTATAGTTTTTAGCATTTTAAACTATGAATCAAAACCATTAATTTTGAGGCATATATGTACATTAATAACAAATTTATATATTTAAATTATTATTTTGACAGAAATTGTTTCAAAAGCATAATTCCAGGTATTAAAAGTAAATTGAATTTTTATACATAGCTTTTTATAATAGAAGAATATGTCCTAAATATTATTTCTTCACTATATCACAAGTTTTAGTAATACTTTTAGTATATTTTCTATGTGAATGAATTTGATGGAGAATTGTAGGTACAAATGCGAGTTACAATGCATTTATGATAAATGACAATGTGATGCAGGAAAATAAGAAAGATTTGGATGAAGGAGAACAAATGAATATGAAAATAAAATGCATATTATAATAAATTCCATAGCAAAAAAGATAATTTCATAAGTGCTGCTCCTCATGCCATGCTTCTCCCATTTCGATATTTCCAAACACGAATGTCTAATTGACTAACTTACAGCCACAGTTGAACCATTCTTGCCCACTCCTCCGGTGAAAATCACCGAAAAGATGAAATATAAGTTTGCCACTGCACAAATTACTGTCATAACTCCTATTAAATACTTAAACATAAAACCATCTATGTATGGTATCTGTAAGAAATAATCTCATTAGACTCATGCAAAAATATTTTAAAATTTTTTTTCATAAACAACATGAGTCTTGAGATAAAAAATATGGAACTCACTAGAAATATTGGTCTTTTCTTATTTTTATGCACTTTTATTATTTTAATGCACAAAGTGAAAATCTTTAAATTAGAAATTAATTTTTTAACTATTACATCTTATTTAAATATTATTTGCCTTTCATTCAGTTCATAAATTGATGAAATAAATGGAAAATATGTAAATAAATGTAACTCACATACATACACAATAATCTTATATTTGCATATAACAAATGTAAGAAAATTATGATACAGACAATAACGAAAGTAGGAAATAACATCTAAAATACTTCGTGGAAATAACATTGAATGAAGGTTTAAATGAAAAATCATGATGAACTTAACATGAATAAATAATAATCTTATGTACTCAAAGAAAAGAATGAATAATTGTGTTCTTAATATCTTACACAAATTTATAATACTGTAACTTTTTAAGTGCAATTACGCAAAATATTTACAAACTCTTTCAATTTACTGTAAAACTTATTACTATACCTTAGAAGCAAGTTTCTGTTATTAATAAATAAATTTAATACTAAACAAGCTCATACTTGTTTAATGAATTAAAGACGAGGAAAGAATATCCTATGACTATCAATTGCTTCATTTTACAACCTTAGTATCTCAAATCATTGATGATCAGATTAGTCAAATATTTTAAACATAACATGTTTTTAAAATTAAGTTATACTATTGATTGACATAAGATATTCTGAAATTATATAAATGTGAAATTAAAAATATTATTAAAATTGGTACAACCTCCATCATCCATACTTTTGGCCCAAATATTGCAGAAATAAGGTGAATCGTTATAATAGTAAATTGCGCTTCTGTGACATCCACTTTGCCAAATCTTAAGGAACCTGTTTAAAAATAATGACACTATAGTACAAATATGTTTGATAAAATTATCTTTATTAATATAAATCTCTTACCTGAAACATATGTCTGCCAATGTGCACAATAAAAGAGCGTCATGGCACAAAAGCATTGGAAAAACATCCATGTTGGATAGTATCCTAATTGTACTGCTATACATGCTGATAAAGCAATAAAAACTAGAAAAAGAGAAATATAATTTTTCACCCATAACAATGAAAACTTAACATAAAAGTCAAATAAGTTTATCAACTGAAGTAATATACCAGTTGATATGGAGTCACACCCATGATCAAATAGTTCACCCAATGGTGTAGAAGTCCCTGTTCTTCTAGCCTGTTTGCCATCTATGGCATCTAGACTTTGATAAATGAATAAACCAAGCGCAGCCAGGAAACAGGTCCATCTAGGTGGCTAAAATAATAAAGTAATGTTATACTCATATATATAAAAGCGATATTATATCTACGAATGGATTTAACAAGTATACACGTTAGTAACTGTTCTTTCCTAAGTATATAAGTTTATATGAGCATCACACATATACAGTTACACTATTTTATACAAAATTTATTTCAAAACGATAATTTTATGTTATGATAAAGGAACTACACAATATTTATTCCATTTTTTACATTTATATATGGAATATCCATTGGATCTTCATGTTCACAACTATTTACACTGTCATCTGACATAATGATATTTTAACACGGAAACTAGATTGTATAAACGATACCTCGGTTTTTGCATCTGGACTATAATATACAAGGACTAAAGTGGTTGCGATGTTGACAATCAGACCCACGATGGTGATTAAATTGGGTGCAAGCCAAAGTGGGACTCTGCTAACAAGCCAGTCCCACCAGGGTTGAAGAAATCCATCCAAAAGACTATTTGTTGTACAGCTATATTTATGCTCACTAAGACGTTTTAATTGTCCAGGCGACAAAAGCTTTTCCTTATAAAACTGCATAGTCATCAATGCTTTAAAATACAATGGCTAACCATAACAACTAAATGCTCGCGAACATGTACGACATCTCTTCGCATTCTGTTGTACCCGGAACTACAAAAAATCAACAAAAATACTATAATTTCGTATTGTTTTAAAATTACGTCACCATCAGTGTACGTTGCGAAATAAGAAATTTCACGAAGAGAATTGTTATATATTAGAATATTATACAATGTTTATTAATGATATTAATCTTATAAATTTTAGTTTCGACACGTATGCGATTACTATTCAAAATTTTGGCGCGAATTTCTTTAATTATATTTCATCTCCGTATCTTTTAATGAGAAAAATATCTTCGGTCTCCTCTGTTATATTTACTTCACTGTTTTATATGTGTTTATAATTTTAAATATTGTTTTTGGAAATTCTTAAATCTTTAAGTTACCAGATTTAAAGTAGTCAAAATCATGGCGGCGCTTGGTAGTTTTAACAGGCTGTTTAATTTCGCTACAAATACTTGTGTCAAACGGATTCTTCCAACTTCGACAAACAAACAATATTATCTAGGTTTGTCAACATTTTTTACATAAAAATAATACAAGATTCGCTTGTTCCTTTTGTACGAAATTTTAGGTTATATAACCTTATTTTTGATTACTGTTATTTAAAACACGTTGTATTAATAGCAGTTTTTAAATGAATAATGTCACAATGAATGATTTATAATTAACATTTCTTAACCATATATTTATGCATACTTATTGATCTATTTTATTATATAAAATATACACTATTTTAGTATATTTTGCTATTAGGTTATTTGTTATTGTTATCATTAACAATATTAAATGTTTATAGTAATATGACGTAAAAATTAATAATTCAGAATAAATAAATGACAAGCAAAATATACAAATAAAAATTATCATTTGTCATAGGATTAAAACTACAACAGATAGAAGTAGCTGGTTATGCCACTCGTAAACAACCAATTAGATATAAATTACCTTGGTTTAAACCAGAGCCATCATATCAAGAAGAAATACCCGAAGAATATGAAGAAAAAAAAGAAAAGGCAGCCGCTGGTAATTTTATCTATTAGATATATAAGTATTAAAACATATAACTTTTTTTTTAATTTTTAGACATAATCAACAAAATTAACAAACAGATAGCTACCAATCAAGTTGGTCGCTTATTTGCAGTCATATACTTGTGTGGAACACAATTTAAAATCACAGAAAATGATGTTATAGCTATTGAGGGCCATTGGCCACCTCAACCAGGAGATCAACTAAATTTGGAAAAAGTATTATTGGTTGGTAGTAAAGATTTTACACTCATTGGAAGACCTATACTGAATAGGGAATTGGTGTCGGTTAATGCAACTGTAATTCAGAAAACTTTATCCCACACAATTACTCGTTTTCGAATGAGACCGAGGAAACAGTTTAAGAGAATAAATTGTAAGCATGACATGATAATTAACATTATAATCAAAAAAATTGTACAACTTTTCCGTTAACAATATATCTGTTTTACAGTTACCAGAATACCCAGAACAATGTTAAGAATAAATTCTATAATTATAAACGGGGAAGTCGACAAAAAGAAAGAAGTTGAAGGTCTGGATAGAATATATTAAACGATAAATAGTATAATGTATACAAGTCAAATGCATTTTTTAATCAATCCTTTAAAATAAACTTGCTGTTAATGTTAATTCAAATTTATTTATACAAAATATAGTAGATAAAGAAAGAAATACCTAATAATCTTAAACATACTACCTTAACATTAACTGCCATAAAGATCATTGATGGATCATACTAGTAGTAAAGTAGGTATATATATATTTATTATAATAAATAACATTTTCAATGATAATATTATAGTAACAGTACAAAGTTCTAAATTGAATAATTTTATTCGGATAACAATACATCAGTTGAAATACATAATAATATAAAATTCACGTAGCAATTTACATACTGAAAATATTTAAAAACAAGGAAGAGTAAACTCCGAAAAAAAAGTATATTAACTACAATAGGAAATGTAGTTTTGTGTTTGTGTTCCCCGCGCGGGCGCGCGCGCGCATGTGGTATGATAGAGGAAGAAAAGTGGGGATAGTGCGCGAGTGAGAGAGTATCAAGCGAAATGCAGTTTGGAGCGAGACAAAGAGAGAGGCTCATTTACAAGCAAGAGAGGGAAATACTAATACGAATTATGAGGGACAGAGATCGAACATTCGAAGCTGACGTCATAAGCTGCAGCTTCAAGGAGGTTTAAACGAGAGTACCAGTTCGTTCTTCGTACCCATACGTTGCGCTCCCGATAAAAACCAACGCCGATAGTTCGTATCTTCTTATCCCATGACAGTTGCTTATAAACCGTTGCGTAGAATGGATCGGTGTTTCCTCTTCAATAATATGCAAATACGACATTAAGTAATTCATAATACATAACAATTGTATAGATAATTAAAAGAAAATAGGAACCCTCCCTTTATTAGCGTCCAAATTGAATGTAAACGATTGCTCGCCGGGTTAGAATCCCATATTTTCCACAAAGCTATCAGAATAACTTAACTAAAGTGTTGTGCATCACATATAATTCGAAAAAAGATGGTGCTTTCAGAATGTTATGGATTCCTCAAGTATGCGTTGATCTGCGTGAACCATATATTTTGGGTGAGTTCGCATGTTTTCACTTTTATTTTAACATACACATTAACTATCGGCTATTGTGATATTACGTTCCATCGTAAGTAAATTATAATTGAATTAATTAAAAACTACAGTTAAATGTAAGTATTAAAAAAAATTCTTTATTTGACTTGGGTTTTGGAGTTACTGTGTAGTACTTCAAAGTTGCTGACAAAGTCATAAACGCCAATTTTCTTATAATTAAAATACATATGAATATGACAACAATAAAACTTATTCAATATATTTTTTGCCAATATATTTGTTAGCTTTCTCTAGATTTATTAAATGAGCAAACTAAAAATCCATGGTGCTCAAATGATAAATACGATTTAAATACTAGAATTAATCTTCTCTTTTTTTTTCTTCACTCAAAGCACTTACCATTTCAACTTTTCAATTATCAATGAATAAGAAAAGGAAAATTGTTGTATTTTGAATCAATAATAATAAGCGATACAAAACATGATATTTGAAACTTTTCAAATTGTCATCATTTTAATCGCTGAAATCTGCGATTTTCCACTTTAAGATTTGTATAAAATTACTAGCTGCAAATATGTTAATAATTGTAATTAACTGAATAATTGTTTTATGGTCGGTTGCTACATTTTTTAATTACTATATAAATATATTTGATAACAAAATTTTTATACTTGATTCACCATCAACTTAGATATGCCTATAATTTTTGTAAAAAAATATGTCTAAGATAATTTTATTATATTTTGTGGAATTGTACTGTCATATTCATTCATATGGAATCCAAACATTTTAACATAACATTGATATGCGAGAAAACATATTCAAGCATATTTGAGTAAAACGAAAGGATAAGATAATAAAAAAAATACTAGCATATTCAATGAAAGTTATATTTATAGCACTTTGAATTAATCAATAAAATTATTGCATTTCGTAATGATAAAGGGTAACGTTATTCTCAAGGGGATGTAATTTTCCGAGCGTGTTGTGTGCGTTAAGTATGCATACGGTTCGTGTATAATAATGTGAGTGATTTGGTTCAATAAACTTAAACAGTGAAAATTTTTGACGAAGGTAATTGTAACAAAAAAATTTCATGAAATTTAGATAAAGAACAAATATTACCATGAGTGGTAAATAATTTTCTAGTTTTAACTTAACTATTATTAACAATAAGAGCGATGAATAATTCTAATCATTTTTTATTTTTAATTAACGTATTATACTATTTAAAATTAAAAAGAAAAAATTTTCGAAAGATATATTGGCAATACTATAAATGAAATAAAAATTTCATAGTATTTATTGCGAATAAAAATAAAAGGAAATAAAGGACAAAAAGAACAAAATAATTTTCGTACTAGCAATTCTGTTCAATTGCACTCTTTTTCAGTTAACCCAGTAACTCCCCCCCCCCCTCTCCCCCTAATTTATCTCAAAACGCGAACTTATTTTCGGGATAATATAAGAACGCCTGAATTCATAACATAATCGGATAAACTAAAATTAAGAAATTGCACTATTAGCTACAATAGGACAGGCTATTCCGTGCAACTTCCTTTTTAGCGACTTTAAATCATCATTTAAAGAAACTGCTAAACACGGTCTTCCGTTTCATATTTCACAGAAATGTTACAATTTGATCGTGAAATTATATCAAAACCAAATTTTATTTCTACGCTGACGATTTCCTTCTGAATTCAACTAAAGTAAGACATAAATGTATGGCGAATTAAGTATGAAACGTAAAGTTAAGGGAACATTTCTTTAGCTTGTTAGTTTTTTGTTTTGCTGTCTAGCTTGAACGTAACTCTCATGGAGCTGAATCGATTGCGTCTGGGTGCGTAAAGTTCTTTTTCGAATCCACCCCTTTTTTTGCAAAAAATTTGTACTTCCCTTCGAAATCTTTGTCTTTATCGCTATCTTCGCCTTTTCTTCTGATTTCTTAATTTAATTTGTAAATACGACATATATGTACGTGGGAAATTTAATTAATACATAGTGAAGAATCAGCGTTACACTCTTAACACGATTATTGATGTCTATCATTCTCTTTAGACAAATCTCTTCTTTTTTTTTCTTCATTCATTTAATAACACTCGAATAATAATCTAATTGATCATTTAAAGATGTAAAGAACTTTCTTGTGATTAGCAAGACATGTTTTCTAAATCATGGAAATTCTTGTAAGCAATACATCGCAGTTTTTCAGTGCGAAGTCAGGTAATTCGAGAGAGCAGCTGAATCGATTGCATCTAGGTGGTGCGTATATCTCGCATTAATTGCCCTAAATTTCACTGATTCGTATAATTGATTTAGCTAGTTACTAATTGATGAATGCATATACAAATCAAAAAAAAATTCATTCAATTAATTGCTTAAAATAATTAAATAAAATAGCATCGTAGTATTAACAATTAAATAAATTAGTAGTGGTAAGTTAACTAAATAAAATAGTTCGGTAAAGTTAATTGCTTAAAATAATTAAATAAAGTAGCATCTCAATACTGATATCGAAAATGTTCCAAATAAAAATTTATTAACCGAGTGTAACAACCTTGTTGCCTTAAAAAAAAAAATATTTCAAGTTAAGATTTCTTATGTCAGCAAAGTTTAAGAATTTATTGGACAACACTTAAACTTTATTTTCACATATTGTCTATTATTTAAAATGACGAAACAACGTAATTACAGGAAATGAAAGTCTTCTTGTTACAATTTGACACAGCCATTTAAAAAAAAAGGAAAATCTCTTTATCACATGTATTTTATACATGTAAAAAATGAACGTACGAAAGAATCTCTTTTCCTTTTAACTAATACGTTATAACTAACAAGATATTTTTCAATGAATTGTGCGTAGATTGCAACGCAGTATAAAAGTTTTGCGCCATTTTCGACGATCTGCTGTTAAATCTAGGAATCTCGGTGGAAATGATGACTCAGATTCGCCGAAGTTATTAAACCGCAGCCACGAGCATCTATTCAACACCGCCTGGATTATTGTGCATCGATATTTTACCAAGCGATTAACAATAGTGCTTATGTCAGCACCGAGGCAAGCGTCGCGTCCAGTTTGAAAATGTTCAACGAGGAATAAGTGCATTTAAATATAGATTTCCAGTCAGAGAACGAATATGTTCTTCCTACGAGCTTGCGTCCTACACTACGGCCCAGTTTGCCCCTCGTCCCCTCCGTCTCTCTATTCATCATATCAACGCTTGGTGTACTCGTTTAGTCGAATCTCGAAATGATAATCGATCGAAAATCAAACGTGCCGGGCGCATTATCCCGCGGAGACAATAGACACGAGAGAATCGTGGGAGAGAAACGCGAACAGCGCGGTTTCCTTGATTATGATGTCTGATATTAAACTTTACTCTACCATCGAACACGGGCACCTCAGCGTGAAACTTTCATCAGATTCGAAGATTGTTTTTTTAAAATAACCGGCAGATCGATGAAATCTCGAGGACAGAAACCGAAGATAAAAAAAAAGGAAGGAAATATTTTAATATCCGAGTGAAAAGACGAATAACTAGTTGGATCTAGAACTAATTGATCGCGTACGAATTTTAAAATCATAGTAACTTCTCTAGAATGAACTGGAAAGCTAACTTGTCACGTACGTTTCTTATTTCTTTCCATATGAAGGAGAAAACGCATAGATGTTTGAATGACGATAGTTATTTGTAATGATGTTCCACAAATGAAATATACACATCAGACGATGTTGAACTTGGACCAGTTGGCGCGAAATTGAGGAGCCAAATGCTTTCGAAGAAGTTGCCTCCGGGCCATGTGTCATCGAGATATACGGCTCTCGTATATCTCAGTACCCTGAATTTTCGAGAACAATGATTTAAGATCTTTTTATGACTTGAGAAATAATCGATAATTAATTTAATAATTCGTCGATTGTACATTTCTCAGTGGTTTCCGAGATTGTTCACGAAAATCGAATCGGTAGGTGTTTTGTTTTTAAAAAAAAAATCAATGATGAATGGTACGACGGTTTATTTTTATTGTTGAAATGAAATCATAGCACTGAAAGGGAATCTGAC
Source organism: Frieseomelitta varia (assembly GCF_011392965.1). Classification (NCBI taxonomy): domain Eukaryota; kingdom Metazoa; phylum Arthropoda; class Insecta; order Hymenoptera; family Apidae; genus Frieseomelitta; species Frieseomelitta varia. The sequence goes on from NW_025109958.1 coordinate 22,462, forward strand.
ATCAATTGAACGCCTGTGTGTATTATCCGTGACAGTAAACCGTCTGAGAAATGTTTGCACAGGTGTTAACATAGTTTCCCTTCTATAGACTTGGACAACCCCAGCTGTTTGAATAATTAATCTTTAATAAACGTGGGTATTACTCTGTCGATATAAACTGGTTTCTGAAAATCGGTGAATTCATCAATCACCAATGTCTAACTTTAGTTTTCCTAGTCGAACGAAAATGATCTAACGAATCTAAAATCAGGGGAACATAAAAAATACAAATTTAAAAGTACGCAAGAGACTGGAACACATGAGAGAGTCGGAACATGAAGCTATTTATCCATGGTACGTGCAAATTTATTATGTAAGCTATGTTGTGTAATTCATTCCACACGATCTGCAGAAACCGATCAAGCACAATACTGTTTTTGAATAGATATCTCGATTGAAGAGGGAAGCACGAAGTCGTTTTAAAAACTTCAAATAATCTTCTTCTTTATATATATATATATATATATATATATATATATATATATATATATATATATGTTATATGAAATATTTAATTCTTAATCCTTAAAAATAAAGCTATTGCTCTTAAAGAACGTTTCTATAAGTAATCTAATACGAATTATCTTGGAAATTAACGCCAAGATATCGAAGACTCACTTAAACAAACTTATTTCGATTCACTATTAAATAATAATTCATTGAAACGTTTTTCACAGAATGTCCTTGCTTCAAGCACGAAAATCAAAAAATTGCAAAACTCGTAGAAATATTCTGAATGTGAGTGTGTGAGGGCAGCGGGGCAAAGGTATGTACAAACATTCATCAAAATTGATACAGTGTGCATACTGAGTGTTGATTTAATGAATTGTACAGGAAATTATGTGTAACCATTTACATAAAAAAGGAGAAGATTGAATATATGCCTAATTGCAGATTCATCTTCGATATTAAATGCCATTTTTTCATGTTAAATACGTACTCTTTAATACGTATCCATAATAATTTCACTCGTCTATCTGCAATTTTCAAACTTCTTCGGTTTCCAAACTCATCCTAGTACCTCATCTGAGAAAAAAAGCACATCAATAATGGTTCTGTCACTTTTTTCTTTTTTTTTTTTTTCTTTTTTTAAGTGAGATACGTGTCACGTCCGAGCCACCTCTGTGTCTTGATTCATCTCCCTGATTGTATCGGCAAAGAATCCGTTTGATTCAACCGATCCACCAGAGTTCTTGCATCTGTTTCTTACATCAGCATTCGCAGCTCGGACGAGCGCGAGACGAGTGGAGAATACAGGAAGTCCTCTGTTTAAACGACACGCCTGTGCCGGGATTACACGTTGAGTGGAAGTCACGAGCGAGTGTGTTCTGCTGGCTTAACCCACTGAATCTTCGATCTTGATGTCTATTCCTCCCTCTGTAAACACCGTGTTCGAGCGCAATACTACTTATAAACTGTTTACACATGGAATATAACCCAGTTTCGTTAACCAGTGATAAATGTAACGTTGTACATGCACATACATGCATGTATGCAGAAGATAAGTCTGTACTTGATGATTGAGTGGGTATTAACATCACTTATGCCTACATGCGGTGGCGAATGTACATGCAAATATGTAAATAAGGAAAGATATGCTAAGTTCAGCTTAACCAGTTTGCAGTTATTGCTCAGAATAAAAATTTGAAAAAAAAACCTTCAAAGTATCATGAATATAAGCGTCATAGAAAAGTCTGTAGAAAATAGCAATAATCCATAACAGTTAACGTGTTTATGCTACTATTTCTTAGCATCTCATTTTTTTTATAAATCATAGGTTTTTGGGAGAAAAAAAAAAAAAAGAAGTTTCACTTACTTTGTTTCACATACTATTCAATGTGATGGGTTAAACAAATTTTTTTTAATTCATTTGAGCGAAGGAGGAGAAAATTTATTATAACAAAAATACGAATATTGCAGTTTTTTTTTTTTTTGTTGGAAAGTCTCAAGGTAAAGATGAATGTTTAGTATGTTGTTTCGAGGTAAGATCCATGGGGGACAAATGCTACCACGGCTGTTGCAAAAAAGAAAGAATGGGAAAGGCCAGGCGTTTTAACATGAAAGCGCGCACATCTGGTGGACAAGCCGTTGAAAAGGGCGCGTCCTGTCCCGGTTTGTCCGTTTCGCAAGAATACTTCATTATTTATCCATACGGCACACTCTGAATGACGCTTAAGCCGTAAACCAGAATTCTCGTCCCTTGCTTTCTTTGTTTCAATGAGACCAAGAAGGTCAGATTATTTTATATTTTGCAGGCAAAATGGGAAAGCATCTCCCTTTGCAGCACGTCGTTTGCTCCATAAAAAAGGGGGAGAAAAAAATAATCGTAACTACTACTGGATTCTATTGAACTTTCATTGTCAAAATTATGAACTGGAGGGCTGACTAACTCTTGTATAGAACATTTCCTTTCCTTTCAGATTTCTAAAGATTTTGTTTTCAATTTTTACTTTCAGGTAGTGTATATATGCTGTTTGAAGTAAAAAGAAGAAAGATTATAATTGGAAAATTTAGTTCAAGAAATTGTGATAACCGTTTAGAAAAGAATAACTTATAGGATGTAAAATTTCTGTATGCTATTCTGCTCGGAACGTGAACTGTACTGTAACTTCCTGTTCCCTTCTTAGGGAGGCCAGGCAACGGTACCCTGTTTATCATGAAAAAAGGCCCCACTGAACCCTGAAAGCTTTCAAAAAAGCGTTATCGTAATCTATAGTAGTACTCTGTCTTTTAGAAAATAACTTGTAAGACCTTTTAACGCATCTCTTTCGCACATCGATGGTTTCCTATCAGTCTTGCGCAACAATCTTTAAGAAGGGAAAAAAAAAAAGAATTTTAGACTCTCGTCTAATTAGCTTCTGTTTGAGAATTTTTACAGCACTCGTTGTCAGTTTAACAACTTCCTTTGGATCTTTTATTCGTCTACTTTCTGTTTTTCTTAAAAAATAATTCTATTCGCCTTAAAGTTAAAGAAAGAGAAGATTAACGAAAAAATTAATTAATTTAAGATCTCAAACAATTAAACTAAGATCTGGTTTTTATTTTCTTCTAATAAACTTTTATACGATCTTTTATCAGATAAATAAACTGTATAACATATTTATACAAACTTATATTCTCACGAACACAAGTTGAAGAGATGAAATTTAAAAAACGATCAATTCTCAAGATTTTATACATTTTGTGTATATTATGAATTTTTGCCACTTAAAATTTCACCACACAGTCCACTGATACGAAATTATCAATAAAAGTTGATCGATATTCTCTAATTTTCAGGTTGTAGGTCTGGCAGCAGTAATCCTAGCGGTATGGATACTAACAGGGCAGACATTCCTGATATCCCTGGCTGAGGAACAGCATAATCTCAATGCCGGTCTCTACATCCTGCTTGCAGCTGGGATCCTGATGCTGATAGTCGCTCTACTCGGTTGTTGCGGCGCCTTCCGCGGGTCCCAATGCATGCTGGTTGCTTTCTTCAGCTGTCTGCTGGTGGTTATCGTCGCGCAAATCGCGGCCGGAGCATGGCTGTACACCAACAGCAACCGCCTCGAGAAACTGGTCAAGTCTTCCGTGATAAATACCGTTAAGGTATCGAGCAATTACTCGGCTTTATCGCGCGTTAAACGCTCGTACCACTATCCGTTAAAGGGAATTTGTAATTAGCCTGAACTCGACGTCGTTTGTACCCGTGCCGATCGTCTATAATTAGTCCATTTGTCTCTTTGAATTGGCCTCCTCCAACGTCTGTAATTACTCCATTGATCATTTTGAATTAGATACTCGTCTGTTCGTTCAAACGTTCTCTCGTTGCACCTTTTTTTTTTTTTTTTTTTTGACTATCTATTGCTCCGCGACATGATTCAACTTAAACGACTTTTGGGTATAGAGTTGGAAATTTTGTTGAAAGTGTTACAATTACATTATTGCAATTGTATTCATGCCAATTCAGAGTTTTATGAATAATTGAAGTTAAACAGGCAGTATAATAAGTATTTTATTTTCAAAAGTTGCATATTCTTCAAATTTAAATTTCCTACAAATGGATAAATGTCTGTGATTTAGCTGTAATAATTTCAGAATTCTTACGCAGGTTGTGTGTACCAGTTTGTAATTATTATCTAGAAATGTTGAAATGCAAATTTTACTCAACAGTACAGCAAAGCTGCAAATAGGTCATACATACACGTGTAAATAATGGGTAAATAAATATGTCATTTAATCTTGTTTCATTCCTCATTTTAGAACAAATATGGCGTGGATACTGCTCACACAGAAACCGTGGATACTTTCCAATCAGATTTGGGATGTTGTGGAGCAACTGGCCCAGCGGATTGGACAGGTAGCAAATACGCGAGGAGCGACTCCTCGAGTCCCATCAGCATAACCGTTTCTGGAGACCCAAATAACGTGTTCAAAGTACCCGAATCCTGTTGCAAGGACAAAGAGAGCATTGCTTGCAAAGCAGCTCAGAATATCAAAGTGGCCAGTGTAGTTAGCCCAGCAATTTACAGCGAGGTAATATCTTTTCTGTCGTATTGTAATAAGCAGTAAAACAACTGCACTACGTAAAAAATATTTCCCGACGTCCAAAGAGAAGCAATTTCAGTTGAAATTAGTTTCAGGAAGCTAGATAATAGATTTTCATATGTACTTCTTGAACCAAACTGTAGAATTTACTCTGAATTAAGCAAGTAACCAAACTTGTAATACCTTTGTCAGAATAGTCATTTGAATTACATTTAGAAAAATGATTTATTTGATTTTAATTTTGATCATTGGAAGATATTTATTAGATATACGTGCCAATGATTGGAAGCTGGTATCAGTTTCAAGTAGAAAAAATAGTTTTGCATATTTTTTTTCATTAATTAAATATCTCGCAAAACATTGGTTAACTTTGCAAAAAAATTTAACGACCCCACCAATCCCCATTATTGAAATAGGACAGAGTTCCGTGACTCATTGATGGAATCACGCCTGGTTGAACGCGTTAATGAGCCGCCGATTATCGTGAAAGTCGTTGCTCCGATCAAATTTGACCGATTCTTTCCTTTTCAGGGTTGCATAGACAAGCTGATGGACGCACTGAACAGTCAGAGGAATATAGTGATTGGCGTGGCCGCTGGCATAGGCATCCTGGAGCTGCTTGGGCTGATATTTTCCTTGGTGTTATGCTGCGCAATCGGTTCTTCCGACAGATACAAAGCTTGAGCGTAATGCGTTATTAGGAGCTGATGTGTGTATAAACCTTCCTTAACGCCACATATCGTCGTGTCACAATCTTTTAACCGGTATCGCGATTATTGATCTCTGTGCCAATCCGCGTAGGTTTCTCGTATCTGTCCGTAGATTCCGATCGGAATGAGAAAGATGCTTCTCGAGCTGGGATTTCACACAAAAACGAGGGTTCTGTTTCCAACGTCCAAATCGAATCTCTTATATTGACAATGTTCTGACATGTACGATTTCAGTACTGTGTACTATTTGTATATTCTTCGCAAGATTTTTAGACATTGTATTATTACTATCCTGCTCAGGGACGGAAACGATCAACTTTTTATCCGTATATATTTTATATTTTCCGTGATTTTCGTTTGCACAATGCTGGGTGATGCTATCAGTTTAGCAAATTAAACAGTTTAGCAATTAATCTCCCGGCTGCGCTAGAAATGCTAATTTTCCAAATCACTCTGTACATTCGTACTCCTTAATTATACGTTCGTCGACTCGGAATTTTATTTTCATAATGAACTCTATACACTCATGAAATCAAAGAGGGAACGTTGGGTTTAATATCGAGGAAGGTGCGTACAAAGAATTTTATTTTTTCTTTTCTTACTGCCAAAATGTTTTTTCTATCTGTACATCTCTTTTTCCATTATGCTAAATGAGCATTTAATAATGTTTTACAGAGTACCTAAGTATATGATTTACACTTTTGTTAGGCCAAAGTAGTAGACCAAACTAATGTTAATGTGTTAATGAAGCAAAAAAGCGAAAGAGAATGAGAGAGCGAGAGAGAGAGAGAAAGAAGGATGAGTTGATTGGATTTTGCGTGAGTAATAAAGATGTCGATAACTCTTTATTGCAACTGGTATATGCAAAATATTTTACGAATTCTCTCTTTAGATTGTTCTACTCTGCAGACTGCTGTAAAATAGTCTTTATTCTTTCTGTGCAGGTATAAAATATTCTCAATATGGCACAATTTTTTTACCATACTTTTTACTATATTTTGGAAACATTTTTGGAAGTCTTCTTTCATTTATTTTTATAAAAGAAATGAATGAGCCTGACCAACTTGAGAGTAATTTTTATACCACGTATATGATATTGAAGTGAATTTATGAAAATTGAACGTTGAAGGAAAAACAGATGTCTCGTTGATATAGATTTAAGAAAAAATTATTTTTATTCATTAAATATGATTTCATTCAAAATGTGATACAGGTGGATTGAAAAATAATTTAAGTTGGTCAGGTTTAATATAAGGCTTTAGTGGAAAATTATTCCAAAATTGTTCGGTTATTGCCAATGTACCAGTTTTAATATACATAAGTATATATATATATATATATACATATATTATAATAGAAAAAAAAAATGCTCTGAAAAGATCAATCTGATAATTAATATTGATGTCCAAATGAGATTATATTATTATAAGAATGCTACTAAGCGGTTTTATCTCTTGTAGCGTTATAGTCTATCCATGTTATCTTTAAAATAAAAAAAAAAAAGAAAAAAGAAAAGTGGTAAACTTTTAAGAGAGAAAAAGAGAGATGGAGAGAAAGAGGACATAGCTAAACAGAAGCAACTAATTTTGTAAAAGTTAGCTCGTTGCTGTAAAAATTCATGTGATTTATTTTATCGGTGTTCGATGCTTTCTGAATACAATATTTTTTTAACGAGGGGTTTTAGCATATTGATTATCGATGAAATTACTTAGCAGCGAAACCGATCAGAGATATAAATGTTTCATTATAGAAATTATAAGCGTAAAATTTCGTGGGATGTATTAAAAATCGCTGCTGTTAATATGTATGAGATAAATAATTAATATTACGCATACGTTTAAAAAAAAAAAGATATGGTACCTTGAACAAATTGATAATCATATTGAAGACCTAAATGTTTCAAGAAGTATACTGTCGTAATGAGTAAGAGCTGCTTTTGGAATAGTTGTGTCTTAATAGATGTGATTTACAGATTTGACGATGAATCTTTAGTATAGGCAGTGTGTAATAATAACGAATAGAGCAAATGTTTATTAACTGTTTCACTAATATTCATCGTCAAATGAACTAGTATAGGCTAAAATGAAAAAAAAAAAAAAAGAAATCTGCACATTTATTCTGGTGATGAGTATGATGGTACAAAGCAAGATTGCGGAAGTATTTAAATTCTCTTCTTTTTTTTTTTTTTTTCTTTTTTTGAGTATATGTGCGTTGAGCCAATCAAAACGTGCAGGATACAGATCGTGGTATCTAGTCTGTAAAAATTGAATTCCTAATTTACCAAGTTTATTTCGTCTTCGGATTTATACATTGTTTATTACATCTATAATGAATCAACAGATTGATGAATCAGTATATCAAGGAATTTTATTATTTATCAAAACGAAGTGAACGTTTCATAAATTTATTGAAATATAATATTATTGGTAAGCAGTGTGTTGATCTGGTCGCTTTGTTATAACATTATTTTCATCTCTCTTTTCTTTTTTTCTTACGTGTGTAAAAAAAAAAAATAATAACGACGTACGCAACGACAGTGTATATTGTCTCTTTTATTAACCAGAAATTCTTAAAACTGATATAAAAATTGTACAATTTAGTCTGCCTTTTTTTTTTTTTCGTACAGGCGTCGTTATCATTTCACGACAAATGACATTTGAGAAATTCTGGTTAAATCGATAGATAATCGTCTATGCGCATGTACACGCGCATATATCTGATGTTAAACGTACATATGTAAAAACAAATGATAGCTAAGAATACGAGAGCACTGTGCCACTTATAAAAGTAAGAATGATTGCCTGATGAGCAAATGAAAAGACGGTATTTCGATTATTTTAAATTGCGGCTATATTTATAATTTCCAGCTGTTCGTTAATTAAGCGCAATACTCTGTGAATCGTGAAGTTCGTTTGTCAATTATCATGCGTTCGTATAACGTGCGAGTTTAATTTAAATAGTCTGATCTCGAGCAAATCTTTTCGTCGTCTCGACTTTTATAATGGAAACAATTGAATTTAAATTTTTTACCTTTGTGCTCGTAACATTTCTAAGAGAGAATGATATGAAACTCGAGCGTAAATTATAAATTCGAGTTCAAACGTATCACATTACGTTGTACATTCGCTGATATAACTATTCCACTGTGTAAAATCTTTGATTATATTTTATTGGATGAGGATGAGTTTGGCAAGCGTCTCGAAGAGTAAACGATCGCTGTTGCACGTTTTTGTACATGCGTGTTAATTATTATGTAAATTCCGTCGGTCGCTTTTGCTTGCACGATCTTATGGGAAAATGAAGAAACCGATACGAGCGATAGATGCGATTTTAATGCGAAAGAAATCATAAGACGAAGAGAAACGTACAAGAAACGAGAAATAATATATATTGGGAAATATTGTTCGAAAGTGTGAATGTTAAAATCGAGAGTATGTCAAAAAAAAAAGGCAAACGAAGATTCCACACTCGAGATATCAAAAAAAAAAAAAAAAGAACAAAGGAGAATAGTATATATTCATAGAGCACGTGACAAGATTATCACTCGTATAACACCGTTCTTGATTTTGATATTAATATATTTATATACACTTACATAAACGTATATATACATGTATATACATATTTTCTTACTGATTTTTAAACGAGATACTTTCATTCTCACTGATTTTTCATCATTTATTCCTTTGAGAAATGTTTATACACGGTTATATTGTATGTTTCCTTATACAAGAAAAAGAAACACGCAGGTTTCACCTTGGTATAATTCTGTGTAGCGTGTAATTACCAAATAAGAGGATAAGTCGCACTGTACGATTCATTTCTTTTCGCTGGTATTTCTATTGAAAAAGAAAAAGAAAAAAAAAGCAAGTCGACTCTGCCCTGTGCACTTCCGAATATTAAACGATAAACGATATTACTTTCCACCATATTTTACAAACAAAGCTAGACATGACACATCTTGACATATACACAATTTCCAAGTGTGTGCGTTCATTTGCAATCTTATATATGTTATGCAAGTAAATGTTATAAAAGATGTTCGAAGAGTTCAATATACACTTAATGGAACCACTCTGTGTTACTTTCTCGCTCTATCCAGTCCTATCCAGCAGATTCTCAAATTTCAATCATGATATCTTGTGCAAATATTCATTCAAATGTCATATCTTTTACTATTTGAAACGTTACCATTGTTTTATTTAACAAATTGTACGAAACACGTTCCAGTATTAATTTTCTTTGGTTGACTTTAACAAAAGAGAGCCTGCAAGCACTGTGAGGAAAATTAAAACGACAATCACCAGCGTAGAAATACATTCGTGCATACAAATTCATTGCTCAATATGTACTTCATGACGTGCAATGACTTATATAGCTTCATTATGGAGATTCATTTAAATTCCTGGTACTCATTAAGACGTTTTATACGCAATGTAATGTATCAAAGGTTCCCCTTGCTATTTATCATTTCAAAGTTTTGGAAAATTACTAGAAACAATCTATCTCTGTTTCTAGTAATTTACCAAAATTCTGAACTTTTAATATTAAATTTTGTACACAAACCATAATATATAAAAACAAATTGAATGTAATAAATAGAATAAATAGAAAACAGATTCAACTGAAAGGTAAAATGAATACGTACAATTATGTATAAAGCGATTCTGTGTTACCTATCACTCTGCTAAAGACAGATAAAGCTAGTACTATTAAAGCATTTAACACTACAGCCAAGAGAAATCTGATATGACGTAATGTTTCTCAGACCTTGCTTCTTGTCATTCTCGTTAATGTAGAATAGAATTCTGTATTCTTTCAAATTTCTCATCAAGTTTTTTTAAAGTTCTAATAATCAATTCTTTATATGAAATTATAATGATGTATGAAGTAACGTTATCGAGATGTAAAACTTGATATTAATATTCATAATATGTCGCAATGAATGCAAGGAAGAGGAAACAAAATACCTACTTCATCCTTGATAAAGGATTAGAAAAAGAGGCTTATTATGTAATCAATAATCACGTTGCAAGACTGAAAACTTCCGTAATTAATATTTTCTATTAGAAACATTCCCATCTCCTTGTTCTATTTATACCCTTATCACTAGACTTCTTTTTTATGCGTAATTGCACAGTCGAGGCACAGACGAGGTATATGATTTCATATATGTACCTAATCTGTGACCGAGTTACAACTTAACATGCAAACGTAGTTTTACTTTGCAAAAAATTACAGTACATATGTTGCCTTCAATTAATGAAAACTGTAAAACAAGAAAAATTTAAAAATTATCAGATTATTAATTACTGTAATAGAAAAACCGTATATCGAAAAATTAACAAAATTATCAATTGATGATAATCAACTCAGATCAACAGCTCAACTCAGATAATCTTGATCGGTACAGCGACAAGAGTACGTTATTAATTAAAATTCCGTCGTGTGCACAACGAACAAAATTTAGAGGTAAATTTTTAAATAATAATTCTAATTATAATTGTGTAAAGATATTTAATATTATAAAATTATTTAACATTTAAAAAGTAGTAAAAGTGTTCAAAGTAAGTTAAAAGAGCAGTTGTGGATTATGCTCTTACATCGTCTAAGGATATTATTTCCATTTTAAAACAAATTATATAAATTCAACACAATAAATCATGAATCGTGTGATAAATATATAACACAATACAGATTTATAATAAACTATAATGAGACCCGTGCGTAGTCACCTCCACGTGGTGGGCCTTGGTAATTGGTATCGTATTCCAAATATTAATATCTCTGAAGACCAATTATTTATAAAGCGAACCAAATTTATATTTCTCCGAATATTGATATTTGCAAAACGATATCAAGCTAAGAACTACGCAAATTATTAAGAATAGACTGTGGAAATTTCTCTCACAGTTTACTTCACGGTCTAGAATAGATTGTAAGAATACTTAGCTGATAAGTAAACTATTGAAAAAAATTAGAATTTTCAGCAGCTCGAGATATTCCCGCATAAATTTTTTTTAGAAAAAAGAAGAATCAGGAGAATCACCAGAAGGAAATATCTATAGGGCCAGCGCCACGAGAGTCATGAGTTCCTGATACGAAACTAGAAACTTCAGCGAGTTCCATACCCTCGCTATCGAAACATACCCGCTAAAAGTTTTACTGAAAGGCATCTGTATCAGGAGCACCGCCCGACGGGTGACTATTTCTTGCCACCTTTTTAGTATCATGGGCTCCTGATACTAAAATCGAAATTTCAGCAAGATGAAACTGCTTGCATTCAACATATTCCCAGTTAAAGCTTTATCGAAAAACCTCTATATCACGAGCACCGCCCGATGGGGGTCTTTCTCGTGCCATCTCTTCAAGTGTCACGTGCTCCTGATACAAAAAGCGAAACTTTAACGAGACGAATCTGCTTGCTCTCGAAATATTCATGCTCAAAATTTTTAGAAAAACATTTGCATCAGGAGAATCGTACCAACGGCGGGATACGTCGTGCCACCTCTTCGAGCCTCATGTACTCCTGACAATACGTTCGAATTTTTAGCCAGAAATTCCTTCTCATTCCGAAGATATTGTTTTTTCAAAATTTTTCGCAAAACCTCTCAACCAGGAGAATCGCTCCACGGCGAGCTACGTCATGCCACTTCCTCGAGTCTCATGTACTTCTGATACTTCGTCCGAATTTTTAGCCAGAAATTCCTTCTCGTTCTCGAGATATTGCTGTTTCAAAATTTTTCGAAAAAGCTCTGTATCAGGAAAACCGCTCAATGGCGGGCTACGTCGTGCCACCTCCTCGAGTCTCATATACTCCTGATACCTCGTTCGAATTTTAAGCCAGAAATTGCTTCTCGTGCCCGAGATATTGCTGTTACAAAATTTTCCGAAAAACCTCTGTATCAAGAGAATCTCTCAACGGCGGACTACGTCGTGCCACTTCCTCGAGTCTTATGTACTCCTGATACTTCGTCCCAATTTTTATCTAGAAAATCCTTCTCGTCCCCAAGATATTGCTGTTTCAAAATTTTTCGAAAAATCTCTCTATCAGGAGAATCGCTCAACGGCGGGCTACGTAGTGCCACCTCTTCGAGTCTCATGTACTCCTGATACTTCGTTCTGATTTTTAGCCAGAAATTCCTTCTCGGTCCGAGATAATACTGTTTCAAATTTTTCGAAAAATCTCTCTATCAGCAGGATCGCTCCACAGCGACCTACGTCGTGCCACCCCCTCGAGTCTCATGTACTCCTGATACTTGGTTCAAATTTTTAGCCAGAACATACTTCTCGTTCCCAAGATGTTGCAGTTTCAAAATTTTTCGAAAAAGCTCTGTATCAGGAGAACCGCTCAACGGTGGGCTACGTCGTGCCACCTCCTTGAGTCTCATGTACTCCTGATATTTCGTTCGAATTTTTAGCCAGAAATTCCTTCTCGTTCCCAAAATATTGTTGTTTCAAAATTTTTCGAAAAATCAATGTATCAGGAGAATCGCTCAACGGCGGGCTACGCCGTGCCACCTCCTCGAGTCTCATGTACTACTGATACTTCGTTGCGATTTTTAGCCAGAAACTCCTTCTCGATCCCGAGATATTCTTGTTTCAAAATTTTTCGAAAAATCTCTGTATCAGGAGAATCGCTCAACGGCGGGCTACGTCGTGCCACACCCTCGAGTCTCATGTACTCTTGATACTTCATTCGAATTTTAAGCCAGAAATACCTTCTCGTTCCCAAGATATTGCTATTTCAAAATTTTCCGAAAAAGCTCTGTATCAGGAGAACCACTCAACGGCGGGCTACGTCGTGTCACCTCCTCGAGTCTCATGTACCCCTGATACTTCGTTCCGATTTTTAGCCAGAAATTCCTTTTCGGTCCCGAGATAATACTGTTTCAAATTTTTCGAAAAATCTCTGTATCAGGAGAATCGCTCAACGGCGGGCTACGCCGTGCCACCTCCTCCAGTCTCATGTACTACTGATACTTCGTTTGAATTTTTAGCCAGAAATTCCTTCTCGTTCCCAAAACATTGCTGTTTCAAAATTTTTCGAAAAACCTCTGTATCAGGAGTACCGCTCAACGGCAGGCTACGTCGTGCCAGTTCCTCAAGTCTCATGTACTCCTGATACTTCGTTCGAATTTTTAGCCAGAAATTTCTTCTCGTTCCCAAAATATTGCTGTTTCANTATCAGGAGTACCGCTCAACGGCAGGCTACGTCGTGCCACTTCCTCAAGTCTCATGTACTCCTGATACTTCGTTCGAATTTTTAGCCAGAAATTTCTTCTCGTTCCCAAAATATTGCTGTTTCAAAATTTCTCGAAAAACCTCCTTATCAGGAGAACCGCCCTACGGCGGGCTACGTCGTGCCACCACCTCGAGTCTGATGTACTCCTGATACTTCGTTCGAATTTTAAGCCAGAAATACCTTCTCGTTCCCAGGATATTCCTGTATCAAAATTTTCCGAAAAACCTCTGTATCAGGAGAACCGCCCAACGGCGGGCTACGTAGTGCCACCTCCTCGAGTCTCATGTACTCCTGATACTTCGTTGCGATTTTTAGCCGGACACTCCTTCTCGATCCCGAGATATTCTTGTTTCAATATTTTTCGAAAAATATCTGTATCAGGAGAATCGCTCAACGGCGGGCTACGCCGTGCCACCTCCTCGAGTCTCATGTACTACTGATACTTCGTTCGAATTTTTAGCCAGAAATTTCTTCTCGTTCCCAAAATATTGCTGTTTCAAAATTTCTCGAAAAACCTCCTTATTAGGAGAACCGCCTTACGGAGGGCTACGTAGTGCCACCTCCTCGAGTCTCATGTACTCCTGATACTTCGTTTGAATTTTTAGCTAGAAATTCCTTCTCGTTCCCAAAATATTGCTGTTTCAAAATTTCTCGAAAAACCTCCTTGTCAGGAGAACCGCCCTACGGCGGGCTACGTAGTGCCACCTCCTCGAGTCTCATGTACTCCTGATATTTCGTTCGAATTTTTAGCCAGAAATTCCTTCTCGTTCCGAAAATATTGCTGTTACAAAATTTTTCGAAAAACCTCTGGATCAAGAGTACCGCTCAACGGCAGGCTACGTCGTGCCACTTCCTCAAGTCTCATGTACTCCTGATACTTCGTTCGAATTTTTAGCCAGAAATTTCTTCTCGTTCCCAAAATATTGCTGTTTCAAAATTTTTCGAAAAAACCTGTGTATCAGGTGCACAGGTTAATCGGGGGCTTCGTCATGCCACCTCCTCGAGCTTCATGTTCTCTTGATACAAAAATCTTGATTTCCGAGAAAAATACTTTTTTGTTTCTAAAATTTGCTTTAAAAGCATTAGAATGATCGATACTTGTTTATTCACATATAATTCGTAACAAGTGATGTGGGAGTGGATTTGTTCTTAAGAGGATTTATTAAGCATTAAGAGAATTTATTAAGTGCGAAATAGACTTTAATTAAATAATCAAATTCTTTCTGTATCTTATCCTTTATGTTTAATCGCATATGTAGTAATAGAATACTAATATATAAAAAAAAAGTTTGTTTGGTTACAATACATATGATCCAAAATATGTTATAGTAAAGAATAAAATGAATGAATAGAACGATCAAGAATATATTCCAATTATCATAGCTTACTTCATACGTTTAAATTTTAATCACCTTGAACCGGTACGTGATGTGCACATGCTTGTATATAACGTATGTATATAACAGGTACATGTATGACATATGTATACTAAGCAGAAGAAGGTATTCAAGAGTTAAACAAGCCGTTCGAAGGTTTATTTGAATGATCTCATATGGGAAGAAAAAATCAAACATTATTCTGAATTTATTCACGCTGATTCTATTTAAAATATTTAAAAGAATAGGAAATATAAATTTTCCTTTCGTTCTCGGATAAAAGTTTCCCTATTTAAACTATTTTTGAAATTTTAAGTTTCTTCTTATTTTTCGATGGGAATGATCATTGCTCCTTTTAATACTTAGTTTTTTACGGAGAAAGTTTCGTCTTTTATATTATCTGATATTTATTATTAATACGAATAAATTACATTCTCTTGTGCATATTACGGATATTATATTATGTTGATCCCTTTATCTTGCACAATGCTTTTCATCTTCAATATACAATGTATATATGTATATATTTGAAGCAATTGCGAAATTTGGATCAGCCTGATCGTCGCCGAAAAGTGAAGCTCTAAGAAAAGAACGTACAATCAGATGGGATAAAAGACGGGCAAGAGGAAGGAAGGTGAAAGAAGAAAAGACAAAAAAGAAAAGAACGGCTCGGGGAAAAGCACGAGGAGCTCGACATTCGTGGAAAAAAGAGGGTCACGGAGATGCAAGGAGAAAGTGAGAAAAAGCATAGGAAGGATGGAAGGAGGGAACACAGGTGCGGCTGCTACGTCCGCACTGCGACCTCTACATAAGTGTAATGTTGTCCACCGTGCAGCAAGGAGTTCTCTTTTCCGTCTTGTTCCAGACTGCCAGACTTTTTCGAGCATCCAGTGACTCGGTTTTCGGTGTCGCGTTCGTTCCAACAGATTGTTTCTCCACGTTACTGCATTAGCGCGACCTCTCGTTGCCTGAATATAAATAGTTTAAATCATTAATATCGATACAATTTATATCGTTTCATTGACGAGTTTGTTAATTAATGTTAATTAACAACATAGAAGTTTGCCAGAAGCAATAATTTAAGTTTGAACAAAAAATACCAAGACAAAATGAAAGCGAAGAGATTCGTTCAGTGATTCCTAAAACGAATTCACCGGTGAACTCGATGAATCACGATCTCGTTCCTCCACCTTCTCTTCTTCTCCCACCTCCTGCTTTGAACGGTGAGTACCAATGATACTTCAAGTAATTGTTTATTTTTGGACCGGTGAAACATTCCCCCTAAATGATATCGTTTGTATGGATACAGTACAATTAATAATTCTAGTTTTGTACAATTAATAATTCAAATAGTAATGCAAATAAGTGTGGTATAGTAACTTTTCTTGAATAATATTAATTGGAATTGTAACATGAAAATTGTAATTTCCTTTTCCCTTTTTCCCTAGGATGGAAAACTTAAATGATTATTTGACGATTTGCTGGAAAGTATAAGTTAATGGATTAGTGGAAAAAATTTTGAATTAAACATCGAAGAATTCAAATATTGGAGATCTTTATATTCAAAGTAGTAATGTGTATTTCGTAAAATTTTTTAATTGCACAAAAATTACACATTTTAAAAATAAGTAAATTTTTTAATTAGTTTTATGATCAATAAAAAAATGAAATGAAGTTTAAATATTAACCCAATCATAACAGACAAAATAAACAGATAACATTGTAGAACAGTGACAATATTTTGTGCTCAGTATCACCTGTTGCGTGGGTGAGCAAGTTTGACGTTTTACGAGTATGACTCGACGACCTACATACATACTTCGCTTCTCAGTTCGGTCGATCGAAATAAAATAAAAATTACCTTGTGCTGGGCCTAAAAATATTCTTTTCATATGAAAACCATGAAAATAGACGCACTTAAAAAAATACGTGACAATTATAACAACTACTGCGAGGCATTCTTTACTGCGGCTAGCGTTTGACATATTGATAATTGTCACTAATCATGCTATTTTTAACAATTGTATTCTAAATACATAATATATCTTAATATTTCTTACTTACGCCCTAATTGTGGTATAATTGAATCTTTGAAAAGAACAATAACAGGTATATTTTATATAATTGATAAATGCGATGTTGTGCATATTTAGCATTTTTTTAAAACAAACTATTAGTTCGTGGTAACTTTACTTCTTCATTGGTATCAGTGTTATTGAATGTTTGTTTAGTTTATACTTATTTATTATATATTCTATCCCCTTATTATCACGAGTCGAATTTTCATCTGTATTATCTCTGATCTGTCCAACACAGAAACCAGAGGCATTTCCTCCATCTCTATTTATTTCTGTCCCAATAGTTGGTTTATTTTCGAGTTCCAGTTTCCTTCTTTTCTTTTCAGGACACGTGTTCACAGTGATGAAACGTTTCTTCAAGCTTTTATCTAACTGTTTGTCTTCAATGATGACTGGCCCGCGAGAATTTTGTCTAGAAGCACGATCCTCTTTTCCGATCCCCATCTTTATTTCGTCATCGACTTTTAAAATATTCGAGGAACTTCGCTCGTTTTTATTACTGCAAGATCCAATAGTAATTATTTTTTTAGTAGAGTTGTAAATATTACTACGTGAAGTGCAAGGCTCTAAAGATATCGCTTTAGTGTCTAACTTGTATTTATTCAGCAAAGACTGCGTTATCACAGGTATACTTGACTGTATTGCAAGTAAATTATCTTTTGCAGGTTTCACCGTATTCTCTGTATTGTTTTTAATGTCTCTATCTACTGAGTGATCAGTCTTTCTAAGAGAAATATTTTCTGCTGGCAACTGTTTTCCCTTGTTTAACTTAATGAACTGTACATTGAAGTTCTTATTCAAGGTAATTTTTTTGTCAAAGGATTCTGATAATTTATGTCTCGTTTCTAAGCTATCTTTTGATTCTTCTGCAATTTTTGGAGTCACGTTCGATTGTTTTGTTACTTTCGTTAATGTGTGTTCTATTTTTAAACTATTTTCTGCTGCTTTCTCAACTTCCGCTTCTTTAACTTTTGGAATTACATCTAATTGTTCTTCAAGCTGTTTCTGTTGATGCTTCTTTAAATCCTCATTAACATCGTAGCTAAGAATTGAAAGATACATACTTGAAAATTAATAAAGTTCGAAAATTGAGATTTAATGATACTCACATGTTATATTTTACTCCTTTACACCCTTCTGAATATGCAATAAATTTATGCGTCCTAATCATTGCTGTTTCTTCGTCTTTACAGACATCGCAATTCGTTTTACAAGGTGGCATTATGTGCCCGAAATATCGACTAATGATTGTATGCCGGCACCTAAGCGAGAGTTTATCGTTTAGTTTTGAAAAATTGTGGGAAAAGACGAATATTTTGAATAATTTAAACTTACATTATTGAAAGGCAATAAGATACAAATTTGTTATATTCATTTAATCGTATCTGAGTATGTTCTAAATCGTTAATTAGTTTGTGATTTTTGATACCGAGTTTCACGGAAGAATGTTCTTCCGTACTAAAATATATTCTGCAATATGCATGATCATTTTCCAAATGTGTCTGTGCACATTCTCTATAATACTTGGCAATATTCTCAGGTACTGTCCAATGAACGATGCATCTGATTAAATAAATATTTCATAGATTATTTGGAATTGTGTATAGGGATAAATTTTTTTTTTTTATTGCAATATACACAGACCTAATCTTTTTCTTATAAATAAATCCATAATTATACGTGGTAATGATAACACGAATTTTCTCAGATATCCATTCATTTTCAATGCGACGTTGCGTACTATTCTTTAATTCTAGAATACATCATTACATCATTAAATCTCGGATTCAGGAATAAAAAGATTAACGATTAGTTGACGATTTGCTTACTATGGTGATAAACAAGTGTAGATACACCTAGGTCCTTTAATTTATTCTGCAATAATTCCACAGTAGACACTTCTCTACAGTAAATAATGCCAAAACCTTTATGTGTCTGAGTACAGATAATTTTCATAAACATGTATCTCATAGAGCCATGAAAAAACAAACAAATTTACCTTATTGGATAAATCAAACAGGCTAAGTACAGTTGTGATAAATTTTTTAAGATGATCAATAGGGTCATAAAGTATATCAACAAACCACACATCAAGGTATACATTGATCTTTTGTACGGGTATTTTAAAAATTTGTACATGTTCTGATGTCAAAAATTTGCAGATGTCTATCATTACCTGTTAAAATGTATAATTAAGAAGATCAAATATTTGTTGACAATAATTTAAACTATTTTTGTTACCTTATTAGTAACAGTTGTAGTTACTGCAATTTTAGGAACATGTTCCAATACTTTGTTAAATGTATTTATATTTTTATAACCAGGTTTATAATCATATCCCCATTCACTTAAACAATGAGTTTCGTTAAATACAATGTGAGACAATAAGTTACGTTTTTTTAATGAAATCAAAAGTTCCTGTTGATGTATAATTAAATTAACTAGAAGATATTTTTAAAATTGGAAATATCTTAAAATTGAAATAATAAAATAATTTACCTTAAAATATGTCATAGTACTCATTTCAAGAGTTACATATAACAATATTATTTTTGGATACTTTGATGTTAAATCATTTATGACATTATCTCTTTCAGATATTTTTGTATTTTTGGACAACAAGCCAACATTAATGCATTTGCTTTTTAAAAAATCTACTTCTTTCTGAAAATACTTCAGTCAATTAATCTAGTTTGATCAATTAAGATTTTAAAAGTATCAGGAATTTTACCTTAATAAGAGATAATTTTGGAGAAAAAACAATCCCAACTCCCTTTCGTAAGAAAACAGGTAATTGATAACAAAGGGACCTACCAAATCCAGGAGGCATAGATATAAGTACATATCTTACACCTATAATTATCCATCATACTTTTTGATGCATGTTTTTAAATAAAATTTTATAATATTCATGATACAATGAAATAACATATGGAATAACACACTTTTTCAGTATATTTATTATTATATATAATATTTTATATATTGTAACATTTAATAAAGCTTTTAATAAATTTAATTTTTAATAATAAGAAACATTTTTACATAAAAAGAGAGTACTGACCTGTGTAAATAGCAACAACAGCTTTTTCTTGAATTTTGCTTTTAAAGTTCTCATAACCAAAAACATTTTTTAAAACACTTTTACAATCTTTCATTTGCAGAAGTTGTAACAACATTTAATTTTTGCCTACCTAAAACCTACTCTTCGCCCACGTTTTATCATGAGAAACTAACCTCAGTGGTTTGATGGAGTGTTAAGTTTAAATTCACTTTAACCGCCAATATGTTTCAGCCAATCATAACCTAGTTCCAATTTTAAACAATTTTTGCGGGAGTATTCAAATTACAAATTCTTGTTGCAGATATATAAAAAATATTAAAACATTAAACGAAATATTACAATCATAGTACTTGAAAGAAACAAAAGATATGTTCTCAGTTTAATAATTTTTTATTACATTTCGCCTATTGCATTGGCAAATGAATTTACGTGTAAGTAAGACAGAAATTTGAGCAAAATTAATATCTATCTTTTGAAATTATATTTTACAATTTGTTTCAGATGCATAATGAATAAGTTTCACGCAGTGTTCCTTTTAATATGCACAACCACTGCTGATTTATCCAATGATTGCAACGATCCTAATTGGCACTCGTTGGAGACATTAGAAAACGCTAGAGTGGAGTGTGGGCCGTCTTTTGAAAATCGTTGCTACTGTTTGAGAACATGTTACGAGAATCGCCATCAATATGTTGTCAATTGTACTAATTCAGGATTTTCTGATGTAACGCCGTTGTCCCATTTACCAAATGAAACACAAGTCATTATATTAAAGATGAACGTTTTTTGATAATCATAAGATTTTATAGAAAAATCAGTTGACACGTTTGTATTACTTTTAGGTGCTTATATTCACTGGGAACTACCTTGAAGAACTTCCATGGAACGTATTCGGCACTCTGGACAGTCTGCCTTATTTAAGAATGATCGATATGTCAAACAATAGAATAAGAGAAATTCGCGGGAAGGCATACCATCATGTTCAACGTGTCGAACGACTCATTTTAGATTTCAATGAACTCTCGCTGGATCCTGCGAGAAGTCATCCCAGAGTATTCTCTAATTTTGTGTCCCTCTTAGAACTTCATTTAACCGATGCCTTCGAGGATGGTCTACCGAGAGATCTTGCAGCGACGTTACACGATATTTTTGTCAACAGGTATCAGATTGATAAATTCTAATCCTTATAAAATGATTCTAATCTTTATAAATTATTAATGACATTTTATACTCATCGCAGTAATTTAACACAACTGATAAAGCTCCATTTAGAGCAAAATGAAATATCAGAATTCAGGGATAGTAATGTATTCTGTGATCTCCCGAACCTTTTGGATCTTTACCTCGGTGATAACACACTGACTGCGTTGCATTTCAACATATCTTGTCTCCATAAATTACGTTTCTTGGATCTTCAGCGAAATAAGTTCACAAAAGTCGTAGAACACGATCTGCAAGCTATGGATGCCCTTATCAAGCACAACCAAAGCATAGCTATAGATCTTACTGGAAATCCTCTCGAGTGTTCCTGCAAATTGAATCCATTTATGAAGTGGATGAAAAAGACGAAAGTGTTCGTTCGTAATAAAGACAATTTGATGTGTTACAAAGGTATGTACTTGTATTCGATGAAATATTTCGCCGAATACTATACGAAATTAAATGTTATTTATTTTTGTAGATGGAATACCACACGAAATATACGAAACGAAGAATTGCACCCCGAGATTGTTTTCATCAACTCCACGCGGTGCAACTGTTCTGCTCTTTTTCCTTTCTATAGTATTAATAGGATTGGTGTGCGCTTTAATTTACGTGCAACGCACAAAACTACAAAAAAAAATCGAGCCTATATTAGACTCGATGAACAAGAGGGTGAGATACACTTCGATAGCAGCTGATACTCGCGAAGATTTGTGAATAAGTTCTTCCATTAGAAATTAACGGAGAAAAAAATTTAACTAAATTTATCCTTTTAAAATGTGTCAATCATTTTTGAACTACTGAGAAGTTTCATTCTTTTTTACTGTATAATACGCAAGTATTTAATTTCTTTTGTATCATAAGTAATCCAAAACTGAGAATATAATGAGGCATTAGTATTTATAATATGATATATGATAATTAATTTAGAACTAAAAAAAAAAGATAGAAACAAAATCATAGAATATGTTATTTTATAAGCTATTGTTGCGACATTAACACTTGTTGACTTCATAATTATAAGCAAAGAACATGCAATTTTGATAATGTTATTGTCTCGAATATGTTTAGCGTCGAATAAATGTTATATATTTATATTTATATGCGTATTCACTCCTCTTATCAAATCTCCCTGCTTGTTTAGCCATTGGTCAATTGTCTGCCTTCAATAAAAAATATATGTACATACATAATATTCTTAGAATTGCTATTCCTTATCATTGGCTATCAGACCATTGGCATCTTCAATAAGATTAGATAATAGATTTCAGAATCACCTGAATGTCTCCAGTATGCGACAAAATTGTTCTTGTAAATTCAAATACACTTGATCAAATTATTTAGTTTTTATATAATAAATAATGTCCTCAACTAAACGTCTTCGTCTCGATGAAGTCGTCACGTCATTCCCGGAGCTAGGACCCACGGTTCCTGATGGTGGTTACGCATGGATTGTTCTTTGTGGAGTATTTTTAGTCCAGGTAAGTAATCTAGATACAAAAGTACACGAATGACTCTCATTTTAATTTAATAATACTTGATATTATGCGTTATTTATATAGGATATTTAAAGCCATATTCTTTAATTCATTTCCACAATATTAAATATAATATTTTACATAGAATAGTCTTGGAAATATCCGTAAAAAATTGTAAGATCCAATTTGTTTACAAATATATATTATAACATAATCGTATTAAGAGCCACAATATTACACATATTTTTTTATGAAATCAAAATAAATTTTTGTCATTATACTACTGTTTTAAAAAATTAAGGAATTAGTAAATGTTTTCGATAATACTAATTTTTTTCTAAACACTAAATAATATAAATATTAATAGATATTAACTTGTTCACATTTAAAAAGTTTTCATACTTGGAATAAAAATTCTATTCTTATCTTTACAGATGACTATTCCAAGTATATTAGTGATGTACGGGGTAGTCCTGGAATATATTCATCAAACTAAATCCACTGATTTTGACGTATGGGATGAAAAAATTATTTTGACGCCTATATTGTTTACTGCCTTCTGGAATCTAGCAGGTATATAAACAATTTAGTAATCTATGATCTTCTAACAATTATTACCAATTTCTTATAACTTCTTTCTAGATCCTTGGACAAAGATGGTTGTGAGTATGGCGTCAATTCCACGTTTGGTAGGCATAATAGGAGTGCTTCTCCTGATAATTGGAATCATAGCATCTGGATATCTTGCAACTGGTGGAGTTGGTGCTTATTTAGCCAACAGTAGTGCAGGTGCAGTAATGGGCATAGGCGCCAGTTTTGTCACATTACTGAGTGACTATATTTTGAGGAAGTACTTCAGAAGAAAGCTTCTTGTAGCCTTGATGTTGAGAAACGTTGCAGTCTCTTTCGGACTTCTGCTCATCCCAAGTATTACAAATTTGTTGTTACACGAAGCTCAACTGAGAACTGGTTTGCAACTAATAACTATTATGTTATTGCCTACTGCGTTTGGAACATTGACTTTTCGGTTGCCTTCTTCGGAACAAACTTCTCCTTACAGGTCCTTCTTCAGATTATCTTAAATAACAATATTTCATATTATTATTAATCATTATTAAGTAGTTTTAATGTACAAAACAAATATTTAATTATTTACTTACAGTTTACTTTTATCAACCGAGGAAGATACTGAACTTCCTATAAAAATCTCTTTCAACGTTCATAAGGACTCGAGTGGTCAAGATAACGTAGGAAATTTTGAATATGATCAACCTGATGAAAAGACACATGGAGCAGGATTGCTAAACGAAGGAAATAATATTTATGCTTATGAAGACTTAGATGAAGATGTGGACTTATTTGTAAATCCAATGGTCCATTTTGATAAGAAATGGCAGTATCAACTCCGAGTTCTCAAAAATTTCCGATTTTGGGCTGCAATAATTGGCTGGGTTGGAATGAAAGTGTCAACTCTTTTCTTCTGGCTCTTCTTACCCATTTTAAATAATGAAAGTGTGATGCTTCAACATAATTACGTTTGGATGTCTCTGCCCATCACGGCTGGCTTCAGTACCTTTCTACCAAATTTTATTAGTTACAAAGTACTAAAATTCACAAATCAGAATAGAAGATTATATTTTGGTATAGCGTCTTGGTTTTGTGGTATCAGTTTAATAGGCAAGTGATAGAAAAGTGTGTTTTGATTCATTCGTATTCTGAAAAAAATATATTTCTAGGTTTAAATCACGTAAATAGCTACTTGTGGATGGTGATTTTTATTGCTCTGGGCGGTGTCAGTATTGGCAGTTTAACGAGTTGTCAAGACTTGCCTTTATATGATGTTCTTGGATCCGAAATGGTTCGTTCCATTCATAAAGGATTTTCAACTATCATAGGTTTATGCATTCTCGGTGTTTATTTCATACACGGTAAGCTCTCGTAACAAAATTTTATTTCGAACGTAAGGATAATTAATAAAACAAATCATATAGAAAAGAATTTCTGATTACAGACACAAACCTCTGCTTGAGTCTCGCGGCGCTTTTACAATTTCTCGGTGGACTCTACTGGATCTCGTCGCCTATTCTGAACTTAATTAAAGCCAGTCGTTATAGATCTCGCACAATAAACAGAGAAAGCAGAGACGAGACATGATTAAAAATAATATTCTAGGGAAGTAGTATACATACATTTAAAAATTGTTGATTTTTACGTTATGTTCTAATTTAACGATATTTACAAAAGTATTTATATTGATCACAATAATTTGTTTTCTCTGAATTCATCTAAAATAAAAATAAAAATAGTGTATATATAAAATCGTAAAAATAGATATTTCTTAAGAAATAAAAAATAGGCAGAGAATATTGTCTAATATAAAAGATATAAATACAATCCCATTTTACAATATCTCGAATGCTATTCTTTTAAATAGATTTTTTTGTGTTATCTGTATGTGCGTATATTTATATGTGTATGTAAGTCTGTACATAGACATATACGTATACACGAAGAATCTATGTATTTCTAATATGATATTCTATACTAATCGTAGAACATGATTTTTTTTGTCTCTAAATTACTTACAAATATATTCTTGCACATACAGGAAATAAATTGTTCTTAAAATAATTATTCTATTGTCTCATGCGTGATGAGTATGTATAAATATCGCGTAATTATGTCTCTATTTGAAATGTAAAGAAGAAACAAAAAAGAAAGATGAATCTTTTAATACTAATATATTATATGCACACTCTGAGATCGTGAAATCGGTCTCTTATTGCTTAAACTTACATAACGATTTTGTACCTTGTTTGCCAATTTACATTCTAAATGATTTATTATAGATATACTGAGTATTTTTACCCCCATTATTCATCTATAGTTTCCAATTCTTTTTCTTTTCTTTTCTTGTTTCTTTTTGTATGTAAAAAAAAATTAATTACATTATTAAATTTTATAGTTTTTGCGTCATTTTCAAATTTATAAGGCACTTTCGTATGCAAAAGTCATCTATCTTTTTATTTCTCCTACTAAATTTCGCATTTTAAGTAATAATTTTTATATAATTTCTATAAATATTACAAGTTTTTTGAAGAATTTTGATATGTAAATATTTTTTCTTTCATCTATCTAAAATCTTTTTCATTATAAACGATAAAAAAAAGCACTTTTAATTATTAGCTTTTAAATAAATTCTTAAAATCAATTGCAATAGAATTATTATTGCTTTTAATAATATTGCATCAGATATTCTATTATATAAAACATTAATAAACATCATCACAAAAAGAGACAGTTTAACACGTTTAGGATAAATCACTATGAGTATACAATTTTATAAATAAAATATCCATTTAACTATTCGCTGCATTATCATTTAACTATGTACATGCATATACTGAGCAATCAGAATACATTTTCTTAATGAAAATACTTATGTTTTTATTATTTTTTAAGATTTTCTGAAGATATTCTCAAGACTCAGATTAATAAAACGTAAAAAATTTTAAAAGAGTCTAAACTACTTATTTAAAGTAAAAATTTTTAAAATCTGTTTTTTTTTTTTAAGTTACATTGAAGACATATATTTAAATTTTTAACCTGCATAATTCAATCTGAGATCTAAGAAAAATTTACATTTCACCAAGTTCTGGATCTTTCAAACTACTAGGTCCTGCATTATCTGATGATTTCGAACAGAAACCATTCGCCATTCGATTGTACTGCTTATAACTACTAACTGGTCTTGGATGATCTAACTGGTCGTATTCTGATTCGTCATTATTTTGCTTAATTTCATCGTAAACGTGTTCGATCTTTTTCCCATCCATTTCGTCGATGCTATGATATACATTAAGATTTGGATTTCCCATATCTGCATCCCTGTTCTTTAGATCATATCGATTATAAGATCCTAAAAGTGACCCAAAAAAGCATAAGAATCTTTTTCAAAATAATATACGTACTTTGATATATTATACTATTTTACTATTTTCAATAATACCTTTACAATCGTCTTCATCATCTGTACAATTGTTCATTCCCAATTTAGCTTTCTCATTGTTTATCTTTTTACTTGTCCCAAGATTATTTCTGAATTGGAAGTTATTCAGTAAAGTAGTTGTTCCATCATCGAATTTCGAAGAGCCTTGATAGGCGTACACGGGATTATCAAACTGAGTTTGTTCTATACAAAATATATCATACTGATTTATTCTTCCTAATTCATTATAAATTAAAGACATTTGTTTGTGTAAATACCTGGAGGAGAAGGAGGTTCGGCGATATATTGCACTTGCGCAATTTCGTTCTTTAAATCTGCTACTCTACGCCGATGATATACCCATCCTGCGAATGTTATTGCAATAACAACAATTGCAGCAAATAAAAATCCTGCTACTATACTGCCATAGCCAGTTTCATCTTTCTCCTGAATGTTACGCGAAAACAATTCTTCGTCACAATTTGGACCTAAAAAAGAATATTTCCATATTAGTTAAGACAAATCGATATTGACGAGATTTAAACATTTAACATACCTGTGTATCCATGTCTGCAAATACAACCATCAACAGGATGACATATATAGAAATCGTTCTTACAGTCACATGGTTCCATACAATGATCACCATAATATCCTTCCGGGCAAACTAGATTTGCAAATATGAAAAGAATATATGTTACGTTTTGTTCATTTTTTTTCTGTATTATATATATATAATTTTTTTTTTTATATACTTTCGGTGCATTTGGTGCCAGTCCAACCAGGTGCACAACGGCAATGACCATCATTAGATCTGCATTTTCCTCCATTCTGACATGTACAATGTTGACTACAATTCATACCATATGTTCCTTCCATGCAAGGTGTTTGGCAAAATTCACCTTGCCAACCGGGTCGGCATTGGCATACGCCTAAAATGATATAAATGAGAAAGAAGTGATTTCACTGATGCATGTCGAGTAATATCTGATATGAATTTTGTGTATTTTAGAAAGAAATTGCTAAAATCATCAAAAGATAACGCTATAAGAAGGTGAGAAAAATATATAAGTCAAGTGTTTAGATAACTTAAAATAATACTAACTTAAAAGTTATTAAAGCAACTAAAATTAAAAATGTACCAGCTTGTGAAGAGTTGTGTTATTTCTATAAAATTCAATAAAATTCTATCTTCACTAAATTGCAAAAATGATAGAGAAAATTTTACCTGTAACATGATGACACTCGCCACCATTTTTGCAACGACAGTGATTAGCACAATTTAATCCATAACGATTAGGTGGACAAGGATGCTCGCACGTTAAACCTAAGTATCCAGGTCGACAAACATATTCACCAGTTACATGATCACACGTCATGTTTCCTGAAAGATAAATTTGATGATTATTATATTGAATAAACAAACTCGTCTTAAGTATGAAGTGTGTTAGAGTTAGATCAATTAATAACTTACCTACTTACTTACTTTTATTGAAGTGTTTAAGTAAGAGTATACAAATAAAAATGACTATATTCTTTATATCAATGAACAAAGCGTTAATATGCTACTTTTTCGCTTATCACGAACATGCTGGAATAGTATTAATTAAGAAAATTTCTACATATGATGCACTATCATACAATTTAAAATATAAAAGTGTACTAAAAACTACTGACTAAACAAAACTACGAAAGCTTAATTTATTTCACCTTCAACTGAAATTTTTACCTTGCATTTTTTCTGGACACTTTTCCTTACAACGCACACCATACCACCCCTCTTTACAGGGTTGAGAACAGTCAGCTCCTTCCCAGCCTCTAGCACAAATGCAAATGCCTGTTTGCGGATCGCATGAACTATTGTTCATACATTCACATTGTGAATGGCAGTCATCACCATACAGGCCTTCTGGACACTTGGTCTCACAACGGATTCCTATTTTATGTAAAAATAAAAACTTCATCGAAGATCAAATCGCCATTGGACAACTAGTTTTCTAGTTATTCTTAACAATTTCAATTTTTTTTTTTAAATATTATCTAATATGATATATTAAATAAATAAACAAAAACATCATTTGATGATTTAAACTCTCTATTCTTCGCGTTATATGATTAATGATGTAGAAAAGATATCAAGATGTTAAGATGTATAAGGGAAGGATAATTGTTAAAGATTTGATATATGGCGATTGATCGACGAATTAAAGCAGGAAACAAACCTCGCCATTCTGGCTTACAGATGCAACGACCAATGGCAGGATCACAACCTAAACTATTCTCTTCGTGACAATCGCAGGCCTGAGTACATCCCAAGCCGAAAAATCCTTTTTCGCAATGATCTTGGCAAAATTCGCCAGTGAAGCCAGCTGCACACGTGCATGTGCCTGCAGATATTTAAATAAAAGTGTTTTGGTGCAGGTGCAACGAAATGGAAATAGAAACATAGAAATTAATAAGTGCGAGTTTTAAAAAACAAAAATAAAAAAATATAGAAATAAAATTATTAAGAAATAAACAAAATTTATCTAATTAAAGATCTATGCGACAAATTAATGCTTCTTTGTTAATATTTTAAAGCATTAACTTTCCCTAAACTTGAGAAAGAATCGTTGCAACCAGCCCCCTTACCATTTTGTGGATTGCAGGCAGCATTGTTAAAGCATTTGCATTTGCCCTCGCAGTCCTTGCCGAAAGACTTGTCGTCGCAGGGACGATCACATGAAACACCAACCCATCCTAACAAAATGTAATAATAACACATGCAGGAATAAAATTTAACTTAACGTAAAAAACGGAAACATTTTAAAGAAGATATCCAAAAATAATAATTCTGATTACAAATTCAATTTACTTACCTTACTTAAATATATCGATTTAAGGTAATAATTTACTATGTACGTAAGATAAAACTTTACAAATTTGCAAATAATACACTATCAAACTAGAGTTAGTTTAATGCACTATTAAAAATTACTCATGCCATTCAGTACAATTAAAGAATAAATTAATTATTAATCTTCAAGCAGACAACAACAAAAAAATGATACAAAGTTATTAAAATCATAAGATCGCAAGATGCTTATCATTTTAAGGATACCTCCTTTGATTACTTCTTAATTATTCACGCATATCTCAATTAAACGTTAAGCTTTCATCTTTTTATATTACTTCGTATCAATTTATTTATAAGAGTGTAGCTCGTTACCTGCTGTACAATTGCATCGGCCATTCTCGGGTGAACAAGTAGCACCATTCTTACAAATACACTTTTGCGTACAGCTTTCGCCGTAAGTATTGTCAGGACATATTTCGCTACAATCATCACCTCTGTATCCTGCTGCACAAATGCAAGTTCCATTTACGGGCGAACATTGCGCGTTGTTCTTGCAATTACAATGGTTTTGACAGCCTTTCCCATACATATAAAGTGGACAAGGTCTGGTACAGGTATCACCATCCCATCCTGGTTTACAAATGCATTTTCCAGTCCAAGGATGACATATTTCTGTATTGTTATTCTCACAATCGCAAACCTAACAACATTTTATCTTTTTAATATTAAAAACACTATCAAAAAATAAATATTATATTTCCTATATATTATCACATACTTTTGCACAGTTGGGTCCCCACAATTTATCCGAACAAACACGCTTGTTGCACTTTTTACCCATCCATCCGGGATTACAGGTACAAGTTCCATCGATTGGAGAACAAATTGCACTATTTTCGCAGGTACAGTTATTTGTACAATTCAAACCGAATGTTCCTTCAGGACATATTTTTAAGCACTATAAAACATTGTCACTTTTAAAATTATTTAGCGTTTATATCTACTATAGTAGGCGTATTTATCAAAAGGTCAACAATTAATTTGAATAACAATAGTAAGAATGATCACCTTTTCATCATAATAGCCAGGTTTACATTCACATTCTCCAGTGATGTGATGGCAGCCAGCTCCGTTGTAACAATCGCACTCTTGAGAACAGTTTTTACCCCAGAAACTTTCTGGACACCGGTTCGCACAGACTGAACCCTGTTTTGAAACAAAATCTACTTTAGATCATGCACCAACACATTTACAATCGTGATATCGTTAATTAATATTTACAGTCCATCCATGTGTACAATAGCATTCGCCAGTTGTAGGATTACAAGAACCACCATTCTGACACTTGCACTCTGATTTACACTCATCGCCGTGTTTTCCAGGTGGACAGAAATCATCGCAACTAAAAAAAAAAAAAAATCGTTAGAGCGATATTGGAAATTGAATTCTAATATAACATAATTTTAATAATAGAACAGAGAAAACTAACAGTGGTCCTGTGTAGCCAGGCGCACAATGGCACTCGCCAGAGATATGATGACAACTTCCACCGTTCCTGCAACGACACTCCTCGCCACAATCTTGTCCGTATCGGTCAGGAGGACATTCCTGACTGCAGTATATACCGGTCCAACCTCTGGTACACAAGCATTTGCCGTCGAATGGATCACAAGTTGCTCCATTCTGGCACATACAATCCATTTCGCAAGATTTACCCCATTTTCCAGGTGGACATTCTGTCGAGATGCAAATATATATTTACTGCGAATATTCGCAACAGACATAAAAAAAAAAATGATTTAAATTTCTTTCTTAATTATAATGACTGTCATATGTAAGTGCTATAATAAATATAATAAAGACAAATATCTTTTTATAGTTACTATATTTGGAATCATTCTCAGCATTTAAACTAACAGCAAAACTAATCAATAAACATTTTAATTTCTTCATTAATAATTCTTTCTCTAAAAATATTAATTTCCTGGGTAGTGAAAACTACATCTTGCATCAAGAATAAGGGACCAAGGTGAAAGTGTTTTCTGAGGATGTCTGGTTTGGGTATTTCAATGGTTTTATATATTAAAATATTATTTTGAACAATCTAGTTTTGAACAATATAAATTAAGCAAATAGTGAACTACTTACTGTAATCGCATAACGGGCCCCCGTATCCTGATTCACACTTGCAGACGTCTGGTGCGATGCAAGTTCCATGGACACAGTCCTTGGAACAGATAGGAATGCAACGATTGCCATCATTGGTCTCCGTGTAGCCTTTGCAACATTCTTCCACTGGTCTTTGTTTTGATAATTCCTTGATTGAGTGAAACATCGAAGCATTAGTTTATAGGGAACTTTTTCTTAATTAATTGGTACATTTTATATATCAATTAATATTTACCTGTTCTTTGTACATCGTCTTGAATACCACCTTGTATTTAGAGCATCTTGGCGGAAAACTGAAGCACCAGGTGTTCTCTCGTACAGTGTAAGGTTTCTGCTCCGATATTCTCACCGTTACCGTGTACCTGACACCAGCCAAGTGTTAAAACCAAGCGTTATGAATCGTGAAAAACACGATCGACAGTTAAAATAAAATTAAGTCTATTACCTCATTTAAGTCCATTATGATTTTGTTCTTAAAAAATTTAATTTTTATGTAAGAAGAGACTTTCTTTTAATAAAAAAAAAAAAATAATAAAGCAATAACAGTTATATTTTTATATCTACTTTCATAATATCGGAGAAATTTTTACATGTATATTAAAAAAATTATGATCAAATATATAAATAAATTATTTAATACATTAAACAATATATGCAATAATGATAGATAATACATGTAATTATTAGCGCACACATATGATTTGATCACATTTGATCATAAATAATAAATTATTTAATGTATTTACTTTAATATTTATTTCTTTAATAAAATTTTATTAAATATTTTCTAAGACTAAGAAAGATGATATTAGACTCTCTAATAAAGATCCAGGAAAACAAGTTAAATATCAATTATCACTTTTACGTCAAGCATTACTCATAAATTAATAAACCTAATCTACTTACGTTTCTTGCCTAGTGCATATGTTTGGCCCTTCCAAAGCATTCACCGTTCCCAAAGCTGTGATAGCAGCCAGCAAATAGATCGGCAAACCCATCGTTACTTATTGCTTTTAATATAATAAACAATTATATTTATATATTCGCGCGTATATCACATTGCTTCAAGCAACATCCCTCAATATCCTCGAGAGTTATATGAATTTTTCTTCAGGACGATCTTCACGCATTCCAGACAGTTAACATCTTTGTGAATCTAGAAATATTAATAAACTTCTATCGCATATCATTTTACCAGGATCGCTATGAGAAAGAAAGAAATTGAAAACAGTGAAATTAATTAAATAACAACGAAAACTCGTTAAATTTATTAAAATTTATTATTATTGGATGATGATAAATAAACAATGAAAATAATTTCATTAAGGACAGTAAAAACAATTTTTCTGCCAAGAGGAATTTAATTAAATTCCTATCAAAAAAAAATGATTAGAAATTTCGAGTATTAAATTAATCGTCCGAACATTATTCCTTTTCTTAAGAAGCGAGAATGACAAAGGATAAAGAAAATGGTTTCAAGACACGTTTGTCACATATTCAGAGAAATTCTTCGTGACTTTAGACTCTGTACCCTACTGCGTATCGCATTCTCAAGTCGATTTGCGACACATCGCATGTTTATCAAAATGAAAATGACTCTTTTGTCAAGAAAGAGATTTGCTCGCTGAATAAGAGTTTCTCTTTCTCTTTAATTGAAAACAGGCGAACAACAAAAATTCAAGAAGTCCCACCATTTCGTTTCTTAATCCTAACTTGTAGTTCTAACAAAGTTCACTGAAATGATTATAGAAAGCCGTTGTAAAAAGGAGAGACTTCAACCTTCAAGACCCAATGTGAATTTAATCACGAAAAAAATGTTCTCTAAAGATACTCGACTTGTTACAATTGTCGAGAATAAAAATATCCTCACCTGCTGCGTCTTCGAAAAAAATAAATTCAAGTCGGTCGAAGTAAAGGCTAATGCACTTTAAAATGAGACCAAGTGAGCTGTATGATTTTTTTTTTTTTTTTAACGAAATTATAACAGTTTCAAGTACCGACAATTTTTTTTATCGTTGGTAACATAATCTAGTTCTGTTCTACACTGTACGATCGAAATCCGTGTTCAAAGATTCCCGAATGTTTTGTAGCGGAATCCGAGGAATAGCAGTTTGATAAGTTTTACGTGGAAACTTTTTAAAAAATTGTCAAGCAAGTGGCGCAATTATTGAGTACGGCACGAATGCTGCTGAACAGCCGACAAGACCGTTGCTCGTATTACACATTGAGTCACACGAAACTCAGCAAAAATTGCATAGAGCCGCTTGAAGACCGATTACAACTTCCGTGTTGTCGTCTTCGATTTGCCGAATAGAAAGTTCAACGCTTGGAGCAATAACGAGCACCCCGGGAAAATAAAAATGACACAGTGGAACATGAAATGTCCATCATTTTTCCATTTTCGCAAGAGTGATGGTTCAATTCTTTCGACATTTGCTCGACGATAATATTCGTATACTGCTATAGCTACGCACCTTACAAGATTTTATGAATGAGTATATCACGCATGCAATACGTAAAGTTTTATTATCGTGAGGCTCAACTATCATTATCAATCGGTCAAATTATACATGTGCATAATGTACATTTTGAGATTGCTTCAAAATTTCACCACAATATTAAAATCACAAACATTGTACACAAAAATTGAAGAAATCTAGAAATTATAAAATATATTTAGTGCAAGAAAAATACATAACACTTCGCGCAGATCGTACAATTAATTATCCATTGTGCTAACAAACCAATAAATCAATATTAAAAACCGTATTTTAACTGTTCATACGTTAACTATGTTCAAATGAATAAATGTTATGCACTATAAATGAATAAAAAAGTTCGCGATATAATTATAATTTGTAAATTGGCCAATGTTCTCAAAGTCGCAGCTTAAATACGTGGGTAGTCAGTGTCAACAACTGTTCACCCACGCAAGATCAAAGAGAAGTCGCAAAAAGTCCCCTTACGTGGTGACCATTTTTTCGTGGATTCGAAAACAAGCTGGTCTATAAAAAAGAAAAAGAAAAAAAAAAGAAAAAGAAAAAAAAAAGAAAAATGGAAATCGCTTGTGAATCGAATTTCAAGTATCGTTCCAAGCTCTTTATCCGGATCAAGTAGCCTTGGATCGCTCCAGAAAGACAAGTGTTCTTTCATCTTGATCATTTGCATTCTGTTCACGTCGATCGAGCTTTTACGTAGCACGAAAGGAATTACAAGAACAGAGGAACAAGACTCCGGATGTAGGAAGTAATTATAGAAGGAAATTTTCTTCGTGTCTCCTTGAGATACGTTTCAACAATAGATTATGTCATATTTGTTAAAAGATAGAGGAAAGTTTGTCCAATACGTGTAACATACTCGAGAATCGCTCCAGTGGTTAAAACAGGAAGTTTTACCACTTCAACACATGTACATCAACTGTGATAGATCCAATTATCGTGAGATAATTCCCAACGAAAACAAACTATCTTATTTATTGGCCATGTACTTATTATCATATCTGAGTCATTATATCTACTTCCTATTCCTCGTACTATAATACAGATCATCATATAGTATGAAGAAACTTTCCGTAAAATCAATATGTATTTTATACAATATATACTGAAACAAAAGTTTATTTATATTGAATATTTATCTTATCATTTGGCGTGTATAATTGATTTATTTTTGTATACAATTATCTATAAAAATGGTGAATGAAACAAATACGGAGATTAGTGATATTTATCGTTTCTACATGCATGCATTCTCGTTTTTAATACTTGAGTAACTGGCATTGAATTGTTGCAATCTGTAACATTATACACTTGCTACGTCGGTATCTTCACCAAATGAGTGTGTCTTAAATTATCTCTTACCAGCTTTCAGTTTTGTTCAGCTTGCTTTTGGCCTTTCAATTTATATTTCGGCTTCGTTAATGTAAATTTAATTTTGATAATTATAGTCGTTTAACTGTTAAGATACTTTTCATTTTTAATATTCAATATTTATCGCTGATATTTATCGCAATCCCTAAATTGCACGTGTATTTTATAATATGATTGTCGACACGTCAATATTATTTGTTACCGTAAAATATTATTTCATTTTTCCAGTTTTGAAACAAATGTATTTGTTCTAAGAGTATTTGGTCCTAAGGCCAATTATTAAATGACCACAATACTTTGATCCATTTAATAATCGTTGCTATAACATGACAAATATGATAAATTTATATTATATGATTATAATTCACGTTATCGTATATCGATAATGACCGTGAAACAAGCATTTTTATTGACTCCCATCGTAATCTTTTCGCACGGTTGACACTTTACCACTTCCGGTAGCGAGTCATTCAATCCACGGTTTGCAAATGCGTGAATCATGAAGTCACTGAAAAAGATGCGAGCCCGACCCGTGATAGATGTGATTCATAGAGATTTTGCTGAATGGCAATGAACGATTTTCTTGGTTCAAATATAAATTGCGAACAACTGTACACGTCAAGCAGTAATCTTATTCGTTTCACTAACGCGTTTATAATTTGCTGGAAAAATGAAATCTAAGCAACAAAATTCTAATAAAATATTCGAAATATTGGTTTTTGGATCGAAACATGTAATATTTATTTAATAGTGAGAATCTTTCGATCATTTTTCTACAAGAAATTTCTAAGATTTGTGAAAGAATCTGAAAAAATATATGAAAAAGATTTTTAACGTATGTTATATACCTCAATACATACTTACAAGAAGTTTTCGATCAAACACAAGCGCTTGAACGTGTTTAATAATATCGAAATCCAATTGAAGCCACTGATTCTAGTTTTTCATATACATATTTCAAACGAATACAACAATATTCTGTACCTAAAAGGTTTCGATGTTTTTAAATAATTTCGAACGAAGTTTATACTATTGATTAGTGCACAATCAATGTTTCACAAATTCCGCTCATAATTTTCCGACTGTTCCATTAACGTCACTCCAGTTAACCAACTCAATAGAAACAATGGAATTCGTTTAACAATAGCACGTCAGTCCTGAGATACTTTACATTGCTAAACTCGCGCGTAAGGTATTATATAAATGCTTTCCCAAAGAAGTTATGCTTTTTTCCAAATGAAAGTTTCACAGACGTGGACAATTGCAATGGTACAATCGATTGGAACGAATCTTGTCTGCATTGGTTGTATCATCTTATCAAATTTTGCATACGGATAAACAGTATGCTTTCTCACGCTTCACTTTTGTCCATAGTAGTCTTCGCTGTTTCTTTCTCTCCACTGTGGAACGTGATTTCTTTTATTCTTCAACCCCCAGTTTTTCACTTTCGTCAGAATAAACGCACACTTTATTTATATGTTCATGGTCATAAATCATTTTCTGACAATCGAACATGTGGTATCGATTCTCTGTATAATCTGAATTTTATAATTTACGCAACGTGAAACCACCAGATACGAAATAAGCGAATGCAATATTATGATTAAAATATAATTTTATTTAATTCTCTAGTGAGAGTTATTCTCTGTCGAAAATAATATTCTAAAACTAAAAATTATTCGATGAATTATATATTACTACTGTTAAAAACTTCGAAATTCATGATCTAGATAAACGCTGATCCAAGTAACTACACGATAACTGTATGATAAATTATTTAATCCCAGATAAATTGCTTACTTTCTAAATAAAAAAAAAAACATACAAACACATCAAAAACATATCTTTCAATATTGCATACTTCAATAGCAAAGATTATTCCGTGTTAAAAATAATTCTCCAACTCTAAGAATTATTCTGTGCTAGGACTAATTCATCATAGAGTGGATTCGCTACGTACGTACATATATGTGTGTGTGTTGAACACTAATCCCATTTAATTATACGAAGATCTAGCAATTTTGCACACCTACGCCAATGGGTAGATTTCATAAGATCCAGCTGGAGGTAAGCGTAATGATCATCCAGAGCCAGACAAGTCGCTTGTGCAACGTATGCATGCACGTGTGTATGTAAGTACCGTGGAACAGACAAACAAAACTTACTACAGTGGCCACTCTAATGGTGCAAGTCGAATAAAAACCAGACGAGCCGGTATATACACGGGCGAATTAACGCGTAGACTGGCTAACGGTGTCTCTGCAGTAGCCTCCGCGATCAAGTGAGGTCATAAAACCTAGTATCAAAGATTGATCGTACACCAGCTGAGATAAAGGTTCAAAATCTCGAGTCAGAACAGTGTTTCCACTCGGGGAATGCAAAATCTTAAGTTCACCGTATACACTCTTGCTCAAAAGTCTTAGGACAGGTTTGCCAGATTTTTAATATTCCAGTATTTATCGCAAGTGACACAGTTTTTTTTTTCATTGTACCTACGTGTATTTTGTGTCTTTAACATTCGGTAAATTCATTGCAAATAATACAGTTTATTAACTGCAATGTAAGTGTTTCAATGTAATTAAATTTAATGTAATTTAATGTCTCCGTGATCGAGCAAGGTCATAAAACCAAGTATCAAAGATTGATCGTACACCAGCTGAGATAAAGGTTCAAAATCTCGAGTCAGAACAGTGTTTCCACTCCACTTTCTATCGGGGAATGCAAAATCTTAAGTTCACCGTATACACTCTTGCTCAAAAGTCTTAGGACAGGTTTACCAGATTTTTAATATTCCAGTATTTATCGCAAGTGACACAGTTTTTTTTTTCATTGTACCTACGTGTATTTTGTGTCTTTAACATTCGGTAAATTCATTGCAAATAATAAAGTTTGTTAACTGCAATGTAAGTGTTTCAATGTAATTAAATTTAATGTAATGTCTCTGTGATCGAGCAAGGTCATAAAACCGAGCATCAAAGTCTAGATGTTGGGGACGTCTAGAATCTGGTCAAACCAGTTAACAGAGAGCTGAGGGCATAAAGGTATCTCGAGTAAGGCGTAAATTAAATGTACCTTGGCTTTACTCGATTTTCCATTGGAAAATGCAGAATAGCCGCGTGCAATCCTACGTTCACCGTGTACATTTCTGGTTAAAAACAGATTTTTTTAGATCTATAATATTCAGTGGTCGTAATAGATAATGAAATTTTTCAATTTTTCAGTATTAACATATTAATATATTAACACTTGACAGATGCTTTTTCTGTTTAATTTTTTCAGTTAATTGTTTGTGCAAGATCTTTCAACGAAGAATCAAGAATTAAGAAGAAAAAAAAATCAAAAATTATATATAATAACTACCCAATTAGTATAATAGAAAATTCTTCATTAGCGTGAGAATATAGTACTAAAAATATTTGAAAATACGAAGGTTGAACTCGTGTAAGGTTGAAAAGCAGGTTTGGACCTTTTTTCATCGAGAATTTCGGGGCAAGTTAAAGAAAGATAGAAAGTCCAAATATTTTAGGAGCAGGTATGCTGTAACCGAAAAGAAAAAGGATCAGGTTTTCCCCGAATGTTCGACGCGCTGGGAAACATCTGTTGCCTTATTATTTTATAACATACATACATTCAACACTTATGCCAAGCCAGTTGATTGAACGGTTGTTAAACAAAAAGAATTCTCTGATAACAAGAATTCAAAACTTGAGCCAACACCAACACGAATTAATTTACTAATTTAATTTATAAAAACAAGATTAAGATTGTTACCTGAGAAATACTAAAACGACATTTTCACTCCAAAATTTTGCAAAAATCGAAATTGAAAAGTTCCCACCGAGCCTCTCCTTTGCGAAGATACCTCAAAATTTGTTGCACGATATAATAAAAGGGTTTAAACTGTCGATGATTTTTTTTCATCGAATGTACGAATTTACACTGTACTAAAATTTTTACAGGACCATTTCCTCCCACCGAAAAAAAAATTCCATGTGTTCCCATATGTATTCATTAAACGTCCATACGATACGTTCGAGACACGTCAAGGATGGGCGCAATGAACGCCTGTGAACGCACGCATATTATACGTGAACGTAGATACCACCGGAAGAGTCAATTCAACGGCTTCTCTACGCCGCATTTATTTATGGAGTAAAACAGAACGGGCC
The DNA here is from genome assembly GCF_011392965.1 of Frieseomelitta varia. Classification (NCBI taxonomy): domain Eukaryota; kingdom Metazoa; phylum Arthropoda; class Insecta; order Hymenoptera; family Apidae; genus Frieseomelitta; species Frieseomelitta varia. The sequence continues at coordinate 62,216 of NW_025109958.1, forward strand.
GTTTAAGTGCCTTAATTGATCGGGACCTGACATGCACACCGTGCACCTGAGTAGAAACGTAGCAACGACAGAAGAATGCAACGCTTGTTCATCGTACACCTGAATGAATGCTCGTGTGTCTGAACGTCGCGTCGAGTAAAAGTCAACATTCCAAAGTTTTCCACCGTTAGATCCCAGAAGCTATTATGCTTATGAAGATGGTATGCGTGTGCATCGATAAGTAATCTCCCTAATATGCTTCTTATCTTTCGTTAGCGTTAGTTTCGACATTTTTTTTTTTTTTTTTTTTTTTGAACGAAACGCTCGAATACTCGGATCCTTCGGAATTGGAAAGCTTGGTAATTCGAAAGTGTTTCGAGGCTTGGGAAATTGGATATTTGGAAAGGGAGAATTGAAGCAAACTCGAAAGTTTCGAAATTGGGAAACTGGATGATAGTTGGAGAGTCTGAAGGTTTCGTGGCTGTGAAATTGGAAGTATTTACAATTTTGTCTGGAAAATGGAAAGCTTGCAAATCTGAAACTGGATAAATTGCAAATTTTAAATTACAAAAATTACAAAAGTTCTGATTCTGACTTGACGGCACCGAAATTCAAAACATTCAAATTCTAGAGATTCTAATGTAATAGCACGTGTGTGACAGATTAAAAGATCTGAAATAATGAAATTTGTTTCAGAAGAACCAGGAAATCAAGATTCCACCATGCCAGAAATTACCAGACCATCAACAATCAATATTTATCAGTGAAGCTATCCGTATGCAGAACTTATCCTAGTCACGTATTCGATCAGTCACATACAGCAAACAATAAATCAAATCTTTATTACGTCCAAACGTTACGTTTAAACTAACAAAGATCTTGAATTCAATCGAATTATGACACGTGGATATCGAACAATCGATAGTCCTTCTAAAGTGCAATTTCAATATTCCAAGTACAGATATATCGATGTAAATGGTTCGTTCGAAGTTACAATACTACTGTCATTTTACTAGAAACATACGCGAGTCAGAGATGACTCGTCCATTTGCGTAATCAATTAATTAATCAGTCAGTTCGGAGCAAGGTCGAGCGAAGATGAATTGTTTAAGGAAGAACATTTTTATCTAACCACTGTTTTTCAATGTCATGATAAATGAGATACATCAGTTTTTTTACATATGTGCATATGTGTAAAAATGTTAGATACTGATTGAATATTCTGTAGAAATATTTATTCCTTTCTGTGTGTGGCTCGACATTTCACTGTGAAGCAAAAAAAAAAGAAAAAAAAAGAGGATTTGTAAATTTGTAAAATTACACTCAAAAATTTACGAGTTCTCAAGCTTTCAAAATTGGAAAATCAGAGATTTGCGAGCTTTAGAATCCAAAAATTCTGAAGTTTTGCTTCTAAAATTCTAAACCCATTAACATTCGGAAATTCTGTAACACACTAATTTCCTATATTATCAAAATCTCTCTACGTTATTGTATTGCTATAATATTATTATATTTACATTATATTTTATATAATTCTATATCCTTTATGTTGCGTGCCGATCTGTCCTCGACGTATAAGGAGCGTTGAGCAGATCGGTGGCTTGCTGTCTTTCAACGTTAATGAATATCAGCTGGTTCAAGATAGAGTTGTTTTGGGATTGGATTGGTATGATTGAGGAATATAGATTGTCGTAAGCTTGAATTCGTAAAATGATAACATTTGAGTGAGTTTGATAGTCGAACCATGAACCGTCGTACGTCGATAGGTTTGCTCCGGAACTTCTGTTGCTGAGCGATTGCCAAAAAACCTTAACTGACTATTTTCCTTGTGCGTTGGTCTTACATAGCTGTGGATTCTATGGTCACGGGATTAGGAAGGTTATGCTAATTGCTTCCAGATGTGAGCGAGGTCGGTCCCAAAAAGTAGAATTTGCACTTTCTAATGGTCCCAGGATGTGTCCCTCGCAATACGTCATGGATTCATGGATGTCGTAGAAAAGTTGCGAGCATGACTACGACAATGAAATAAACGTAAGGAAAAAACATGAGGTACGGTCAAGGGAAATTCCTGCCGTGGAGAAAATGGTGAATCTGAAAGTTTCATTCTTGGCTCGATGAATTTTTTTGTCGCATCTCTTTTTCGAGTTCGTTTGTGATGGGGGCCATTGCAATGAAGAAACTTACCGAGCTTGAAATTGGTAGTCTGATGTGACTATAATAGTAACGAAGGACATGAAATATGGTCACGGGAGATCCGTCGAGAAATTAGAAATTATAGAATTGCTTTCCTTGGCTCGATGAGTTTGTCCTTCGCGGTGCGAATCCCATCTCCATTGGTATTCGATAAGGCCGAGCACTTTATATAGACTATTTACATATACTTTTCATACATTTCTCTGCAATACAAAAATATTTTCCCTAATACAACATTTCATAAATGTTGTGGTTCCCGAAATTAACAAAACGATAAAATTCATCAGTTAGAAATGCCAAACCCGCCCAATCGTTAGCCACCTATTCCAGAAGATCAGTGTTTCGTTTATTTAATTTTTACTCCATTTATACCCTCTGGAAACGTGATCTTTCAATTACTCCAGCGCTGATTCTTTTAAGGAAATCTCGGTATTAACAACGTTTCAGGGAACTTTTGCTTCGAGAATCAGCGAGAAACTCGCTGACGTGAACCATTATTCATTGTATGCACGGGAACATAGCCGAAGATTGTATAACGAGCGACAGTGAATGGAGAGAGACTTTGCAATTAAGGCTATAAGTTGGTCACCGGGTGATGGTTACACTCTCTACTACCGTTACGTTGTATAATTAACTCGCACGACAGCACGACTCTTCGACATTATCGAAATACTTAATTAAACGTTCTCTCTTTATGCGAATTATTTATAACACTGAACTAGGCCTCAATATCGCACAAATAAGGTTCCTGTTTTTCTTCTTCACTTAGAAGAAAACGAAAAAAATTAATAATCACCGATATGGTTTTTACTTTTCTTTGTGCCTAATCGAGTAATTAATATATCGCTGATATATTAATCTATTGTTAACACATCTTTTCGCAAACTTCAGAGTGTAATTGAACAAAGGCCCGACCAGCAGAAAATAATTGGATCTCATTTACCAGGGATGTCGTCGGATCCGCCGACGCGTCCCACGATCGAACACGCAAATAATCCCATTAAACTATGAAAACGGGCACGTCTCCGTGGAGAAACGGGACCATAACGAAGCTAACGGTAACAGAGCAAAGCTGCGGGCAGAACGCGTGAAAAAGAGGGTCCGACCCTCCTAGCCTAAAAGGGAGTTAATTCGTTTATAGGAAGGACAGAAAAAGAAAGAAAAAAAAGGAGGAGGGAAGGAATAAAGAAAAAAAAAAAAAAAAATGAGGAGAAGAAGAGTTTCAGGGTTGAAACGAGCGATGCGTAAGTACGAACTGTGAGTCACAGGATGTGTGGCGAGCTGCTGATAAAAACGTATCGGAGTTATCATTTCTCTACGCGGTATAACACATCATCGAATGTCACATGTGTAATTGCATCTTCTGATAATTGCAGGTTCGAAACGGACAATCAAACCACAAACGGAGGAAACAGTTTGATCATCCAGTTTTCACTTGGAGATCAAACTGTTTTGTTTGAAGTTGAAGTTGTTTTGTTTGATTGAAGGTGATTGTACGTACAATGGCTAAAAAGAAGTTAAAAATTGTTTATATGATATTGGATATGGTATACGTGAATGTTTAAAAATCAGTAATTTTCATATTAAATATTTTCTACAATTGTACAAACTATGTATATATACTGGATAATTTTATTGACTAACAGTCATGTATTAAAATGTTATTAAGTGTGATTGTACAGTTCACAAAATTATCGATTATCACGTGTCATTTGTCTTTTAAACTCTTTTGTAAGAAAAAAAAAATTTAATTCTAGTGCGTTCGTCTGGATCATTTTGGAAGACAATAATCTTCCTCCCTTTCTGAATATGCGTATTATTAGAATGTTTCAGTATATGACAAAGAAACGACTTAAACTAGTAAAGACATGAATGATAAGTATCTACCTTGAAAGATTTGGAAAGTTTCATTCTGATAAAAGCACAGCTATATAAAGTTTTCGTTTCAATTGTTCTCTACGGGAAGAAATTCCAACAATATATGATACTCAATGTTACATGTCCAATCAGTATTACATTACAGAATATTCTTAAAAATTAATAAATTAATTAATTAAATTAATAATTATATTAAGAACGTACTTAAAAGATTTTCATTGATCTATCGTAAGAAGAGAAAAATTTTTAACTTCTACCGAATTTTCGATTTTATCAAGCTGTTGCACTGCTATTATACTTTTTGATTAAATATCAGTTGCACGTGAAACTTGTATTTTATGTAAGATACAGAGAAAGTGCTGACACTGATGATTTGCAAATTGCCAGTAATAAATCCTACACCTGCAAAGTCTTGAAAGCTTCCTATTACAAACAAAAGAGGCATGAATAAATGAATAAATAAATGAACAAACAAACATTCGTATATACCAACGAACAAATATACAACCTAACAACGGAGTTAGTGTAATGTTATCTTATGACAGATAATTGTACTACATGCGTACGTGGGAAATTGGGAAAAGAATAGTATACAATGTCCAAAAATAAAACGGAATTTTAGTCAATGAACTACGATTTTAAAACCGTATGACCTTTTATCTAATCGCGATTGTCTGTGTCTGTAGGTAAGATATAATAAAAATATCGTAATACCTCGCTTATCAATACGATACACGGCAAATAAAAGCTCAAAGATTAAATAATTATCGTATTCGAAATTAACCATTCAGAAGAACTTTTTCGGCTTGCTAGTTTCCCCCGATCGATTATTCTAATATACAGTATTATATCCTATATAAATTAATTAAATTATCGTAACATAAATTAATTTGTAAAATTATCTATGACCCAATACGACACCAGTTGAGTTGCTTTCTCACTTGTCATTTGAAAATGAAAGTAATCCACTTATTGGTTCATAGTCTTATGCCATTTGATAATTATTCCACTTTCGTTTAAATCTCACTGATGAAAGTATTTAAACACACCTGCCGCGAAAAACTTTTCTGCTCGTACTTCTGTGTATTACATAAAACACACATAGAAACTATCAAGAGCGTTCATTATAGTCGCGATCATATCGCGCGAATATTGTATCACAGCCATGATTATATCCATTTCGAAATTTGCAATTGTAATTGATTTGAAAACGTACGATATAACATTATTTAACGTACGAACAATTAAATAACTTGTACCAAGCGAGTGTCAAATATGATAAAATTGAACATTGAACTTCATTAGTATAATGAACAATTGACTATTTTGAAGAGTTTCATGATCACTGAAAAAATTATTGTACTTGTGCTAAGTATCTTTTAGTTTTTACACGCACATGTTGTGTATAAAATTATTAAATTATTGAGCTTATCTCGCATAACATTCAACGTTCAATTATCTCGAATAATTTCGTATTGTGCCTGGTAAACCAGGTTGGTAAAATATGTTGCAAATCTGTCGGTTGGCGTGTCGTGACCAGCCACCAGAATGTTGTGCGGCTCAATTTTTATGAAGCATTTCCTGTCCTCCTCTTCCTCTAATGAGCAGTGTCGAGAGCTGACTTCCTTGTTTTCAACAGCCAAACTATTCAAAATGTTCGCTTCTAAGTGACTCCAATAAGAAAAAAAAAGAAAAGAAAAGAAAAGAAAAGAAAAAACGAGATATCACTCCTCGTCAATCGCTGTCCTTGTTTAATTAGATCGCCATTATCAATTTTTCTTAATATTTAGTACCTCTTAATATTTTGGACCATGGAAGTTTACGAAAATTGAGACTTGTATTATTTCTTGATATCACCATCACTGCACATTGCCAAATATAGGATGTTGTATCATTAAAGAAATGGGATCTAAATAGAGATTTTCTTTCGCCGATTAAATGTTACAACATGAGTGTTCTGTTTTTTAAATTTTCAGTACGTTTTTGCATATTATGTGCACTCCGTACATTTAAATTTCATCAACACTCAGTGTTAATATAAAAAAAGTTAAGTTAGTTATAAAATTCAGTTAATTTTAGTAATGTAATCATGATAGTCGTGCCTCATTTCGTATAACATAAAAGTTTCCTCTGGTAAGTTTTCAGATACTTTCATGAATCAGCGCATGTCGAATATTAGCCCCTTAAGCAGGAAGGGGATATATATCCGCACCGATTAATCGTTCGTTTGGTTATAATGTGTAATGTGTACTACAAAATACATACGCAAATAGGTTATAAAAAAGGTGCACTAAAGTTACTGTGAAATAATAAGATAAACATTTACTAACATTTATTATTTCAAAATAAGATTCCTAACTAACATTAGTAACATTAAGTAATAATATTCCTGAATTATGTAGTCTCTGAAATAATATTCCTTACCAAACGAACTCAAAAACAAAAATTCTTTACCAGCTCAGAGAAGTTGGATGAAAAAAGAAATTTTTTCAATAATCTCACCTGAAACGAACTGGCGACATCATAGAAGTGTCTCTAGGATTCTAAGTTTATTTTCAAAAAAATGAAATACCGCAATGTTCAAGAGAGGGGCATCGATAGGACGAGAGACCGCAGCTTAAACTTCCACTTATAATCCATTTCATAATTTCACATTGTCGCGGGGGGTCAGAAGTTCTCCATGACATAAGCGTGTCACGTATGTATGTATGTATACTACGGCAGGCAGACGTTTATATGAACCTGCTATTTCCCGCGTGTACGTAATTCGTTCGCCGCTTATCTAACAAAAGAAACGACACTATCGAAATGAAGAGAAAAATGATACGCTCGCCCCTGCCCGAGTCTTACAGTCGGTTTCGAGCTTTCACTTCTACTTCTTTTCGCGATTCCGATTATATAAGAAAAATCATGCAGTTCGCCCGGTGATTATCCGGTGTACGAGTCCTGATTTCAATTTTAAGCGAACACGCACGTCGAGCACGTTTTCCAATTGACGAGAGACAAGCAAGGATAATAAATTGAAAGGTTTCCACAGCAACAACGAGGTAGCTCCACTTTTTAAATATTTTTTGTTGCATGTTCTACTTTATTAAAAAAGGAAAGAAAGAAAAAAAACGAGAAATATGATATTTCACTCGGTACAAAAAGAAGTTAGCTCCAAGTAAAAGTTTATTCATTAATTAAAGAATATTAATCATTGCAGCGTTGTTACGTTATGAACGAAGATTAATATGCCAGCGAACATTCGAGTTTATTTAAAGAATGAAGAATAAAGAATATCCTGGAGGATCTATTATGTGCTTGAAAAATACAGAGGACCCTTGTATTGCATGGACTTTGTAATGCTAGAATTATGTCGCTTATTTAGAACGCAGTGTGCACTCGCGTGACCTAGATGTTTACTTTGCACGTAAAACGAACACGTGTTTAATAATAACCCATTGATTGATCCTGAGTAAAAAATGTTCGTGATTAGTATAATATTAGCATGTTATATTCGCATAGAAGTTTGATGTTAGCAACGATGTAAAATAAAAAACTTGAAACTTTAAGTCTGAGTGCGTGAAATTTGACAATTATGGGTTCCACTCTAAGACCTAGGGTCTGAAATCCGATATTTGAAAAATGTAACATAGAATCTGAAACATAGAATTTGTAATCTACTTGAGATTTAGAGTTGAAAACTCTAGAGAAATTACAATTTGCAAATCTGCATCTACTAAAGTAACCTAAAGTTTCCTTCTACAAAGAAACCTAATTAGGATTTGCATTCTAAGGCAGAGAAAATAAATCTTGAAAAATAGAATTCGAACTTTGGAATTTTATGTGTAAAATTGAATACTTAAGGAGTAAAACATATGGTTTGAGATTTAAGGACTTGAAACTTAAAAAATAATATCTAACAGTAGCAAACATTAAAGACTATTAATGTCCAAAGACTAGAAGCTTAAATCAAAAAAGGTAAAACTCAAAACTAAGGATTTAGACTCTAAAGTTTAAAAGTGTCAATTTAAAAGTTTTAGATCTAGAATCTTCACCTTAAAAAAAAAATCCAAGAACTGAAGACCCAAAACATTTAGAACCAACATTAAGAACCAAAGTACTACTAAGAATCTAGATCCTAAAAATTAAATTATTAAGAACTTAAGAAGCATCTTGAATTTAATTCAAGTAATATAATGAAATTGATTAATATTTATCAATATTTACTATTAAACCAACAGCGTACCAACTGAAACTCGAACTTATAGTGATACACGATCCAAAGGAAAAATATGTGTGCACTTCCCAAACCACAAATTCAAGTTGCTAATTACACTTTAGTCATCCATCATAAAAGCCAACAAACAAAACGAACGAACACATCTAATCACGGTACACGCGATTAACTATAACAATAACATCTGATTAAATTCTACGAATGTATTTGTGACATCTATAGTTTTTACCGATACTCTTGATGATCATGAACATACAAATCTTCGAAACATTCATCCTATATACACAAATCTATCTGAAATTCTAATCTTACATCTTAAGTATCCTTATTACCCACGAAATACTTATAAAAAAAGACAAGTGAAGCTCTTCGAATGAGTTTGAACAATAGAAACATTTCCACGAGATACGAATTGAAGAAGTAGACGAATTATAAAAAAAGGGTCGGACTAATTTTGGTATTCCATCAAATATCATCAAGGTCTGTTCATTCTCCTGCGTTCTTTTATCGACGAACGGGGAGAATCACCTCTGCTTTTGCGATTACTCTCGAACAATGACCAGCAACGTTCCTGTGAACAGAAACTCATTGTTCAAGGAACCGGCTCGAGGAGGAGACTCGAACGTGAAAAACAAAGAATCAGACGGGACAATACGACGGACTTGTTTGTGTGACTCAAGGAGGATTAATATGCAAAAGGAAGAGGAACGAGAAAGATGTAATTGTGATGGATTAACGTGTATGTTTCTGTCAAATTAATAGATTTACTGTTGTAGTACTGTTACTGAGGAAATAGTATTGTTTCCTAAACAGTATTATCATTATTGACTGTATTATTAACTAATTTTTCAAATAAATTTTCCAATTTAACACTGCAATTTTATGAAGTATCAATCTGATGAAAGAAATTATGGAGAAAAGAGAAAAGACGATACTGACTCCGATAAAAATATATGCAACTAAAATACTGGTACAAATGTGGGAAAGTCACTTAATAGTATTAATAGATTCTGTCACAATTCTGAGACTGTACGATTATGTCAAATGAATTATTTTGAACGAATAACAATTAATAATCCGAAAAATCGTAACGATGGAACTTTAAGCCACGCTGCAAATAAACATGCTTTGCAGTGGAAAAAAAGAAGACCTAACTGTGAGAGAATACCTTTTACAATGTGATAACAAGTATGTTATTTGCATCTTTAATAAATAGACAAAACAATGGGTAAATCAAATTGATTTTTAGACAAGACACACCATCAATCGCTTTATCTTAACGATATTATGCACAGCTTAATTAAATAAATTTCGTCGATTCGATTAACGGTTTGTTACATCTTCAAAGGGTTAATTTACGACCTTGTTTGGCCTTCAATAACCTTCATTGTCGTTCATTAAACCTGTCTCAACTACTGTTGCTATATTACAGACGCAAAACGTACGATCTTAATTAAAAAAAAAGAATTAATTAATTAACCGGTGGATTTTTGAATGATAATTATTTTCAAATACTAAAATTATTTGTCGAAATGTGATGTTGCACGCTGGATATTAAACTCAGTCAGCATCTTTGGAGAAAGCATGTTTTATGCTTTAAAATTGAAAGTAAATTCATGTATATAGTATATGCGCTACATGATTCTTAATGTTTCGAAACAAAATTTATCTTTTACATCTCTATCTACTTTCAATTGCGAGCTAACCTAACTTAGAATGTAAAAAATATATATATATATATATATATGATACATGATATATATGCAATATGTATCTTTAAATACGTTCTATGACGTCTTTTCATTCACGCAAGACTTAACAGGTTTCATAAAATTCCTCCGCGATCATTGGTGCAACCAGCTGCAAAGAAATCGATTGCAACTTGGAATTAAATTATACATTTAGAATTTAACTGATGCTGATTGCAAATATTTGACGAAGACTACACGCTGAAAATGTTGATTTGTTTAGCTCGATTGTATTCACCAATCGTCAGAAAACTTCTTAAATTTAAGGAAAATTGAATAACTTTCAATTAAAAAGCGAATTTCAATACTTCAACACTTTCAGATACTTAAAATGTCCATACAAACCATACAATAATCATGTCTATTATTTTTCATTTATAATGTTATAATGTTTTTCTTTGAAAAAAAAAAATATGTTAAATAGAACGCATTGTCATTCTTGGAATGTCCAGTCACCGTATATGAAAGTATCTAATTAGGTTTAATGGCACATTTGCATTTTGTCTGTAAGTCGAACCGCGTACCGAAACAAATTCAATCGAATTCGATCGATGGGATAAGAGAAAATTTGGTAGTTCGAATTTTCATAAAAACAAAGGGAAGAGAATATTATTATAATTCATCATGCTATGAATTGCATGGAAAGTAATGACAATAAAATAAAAAAAAATAAGAATGCTCTTTAATTTATATATTGTATCTATTGTATGTGATGTATCATTTATATTGTACTATTTTTATTATACAAATATAATACTTATTTTAAGATTTCTGGGGTGTATACATAGACTCTCTGTAATTTTAATTCTGAGAATTAGCATGCAATTCATGTATTTATCGAACACATTCATATACGAAATACATAACGTTTCTCTAAATTTGTAGATGACTTACTTGGATTATCAAACTTATGTTCTCACATTCTCAGACATGTCTACGTATGTCTTATATAACTAGTCCCATGCTTTTTCTAATAACGAGAGCATTGTTCTTTCACCGAGAAACAAAGTGCTCTCATTACAATGTGTTTCAACTCTGTTATATATAGTACTTCACCATAAACGAAATGATCTATATTTAGAAAATTCAGACGTGAGATTGTGAGAATTGTTGAAAAGCCATCTGGTGACGAATGCACGAAATAAAATTAGCAATAAATTCTCCACTTTTTTAAAAAAATATTTGAGACACGCTACAATTATTTACTTCGTACAAGAAAAAAATTTTCCACGTATTGTCCTTTCTTTCTTAAATAAAATTATCAAGAACTTTTGAGAATTCAATTACTATCTTTGAAAGCAGTGTCTTAACTTAAATAATTGAAGATACACACACACAGCAAGAATTATACTATAAAAGTCCCAAATTCAATACGGATGCATGTTTACAAGGCACACATACATACAAATTCGTAATATCCTAAATTCGAATTGTAATCGATCAATATGAACGTTTTGGAGTTTGTTATTGCTCTTTATCATATATTACGATTAAGCTTACAGACGCGTCTAACTTATAATTAATGTATCAATGATGTATCAATGAAACGACAACCACGCGGTAAATCGTTACTGACAGAATAAATCATGATTCAAATATTACATCAAACGCATAACGATCGGAGCTAGCATCAACACACTTTTATGGAAATTATTTTTCGCACCAATTAACGTCACGTTGGTTCGGGCATGTCTTTATATAGCTATAGAATTGTAAAAAACAAAATAATTAAATCACATTATTAAATATTGATAGTACTTGCTATATCTGATCGTAACGAATAGAATCTATCTACACCTACTTTAAGGTAATGAACAATTTATTTGAAAGCTATTTTAAATAAGAACTAATTCAATCGAAAAACGTTTCAACGCCTCGCCCTCTTTCCATGCTTCATTTCATGTTTGATCTGCTCACGTTGAAACGAAATGCGAAAAGAGAGCAAAACCTGTTGGTCAATTATTTCGAATCTGATCGAATTTGATAAAGAAAGTACAATATATTTGGAATAGCTTTTAAATAAATTATATAATTTTCTTTTAGTTATTTAATTCTTTTTAAAATAAATTATATTTGAGATAACGGTTGAGATATAATTGTGTTGTGCATATATGTGTGTGTGTATGTGTGTTTGCTATTTCAAATATTATACAAAAAGGAAAAAACTTCTTTAGAGAGTGTCACAACGTATTTCTAAAATACAAACTTCCAGTTGGCAGTAAAATTAACTTCGTGACTTCACTTCAACAAACAGTTACAACACGGCACCATCAAAATTTTGTTTCGTTAATAATAACTGTATTAATCGTTTAATATAGAATTAGGATTATTTTTGTGCAATATGTTCACTATCATGATCGTAAATAAAATGAAGTATAGTCGTACGAAGTAATATCATTCGCTCGAAAAAATTGAACGATTATCGATACGAAGAATACTTTTCACGAAAACATAAGGGGAGAATGGTACACAGCATCCCTTTGAAATGCTTTAGTCGTAATCAGAAAAATAAGTAAAACTAACGTTTCTTAATTTGCGTCTCAACTTACTTCAATACAGTTCTCCGTGCAGCTCGATAGTACACAGCCATGAACGCAGAAACACAGCGAAAAGAAAAAAAAATATAACAACTATCACAAGGGTTACAACGCGCTGTACACACTTCACAGTACAACTTTCAACTAAACTATGCTGGAATGTTGCGCTTATGCTGCACACTTGTGTGTATTAACCAAACTATATACATCGCGTATTACTGGCGCACTGGCGATCTCTGCAGCAATAATAGAACAAGCTGGTAACGATGAAACGGGTCGATTGATAAAACAGAAATCCCGAAGATCTCATTTATCGAAAATAACCATTTCTAAGAGAAAAAGTAGAAATTTCTTAAAATACAACTGTTCTATAACGCATAATCTCGCCCTATAACATTTTTATCTTGTCCTAAACAGTCTCGTCCACAATGTATAACATTTTTTTTATAAAGACGCATGGGACTTAATATTTGTCGAATTGTTTCGTATATTTTACGCGACGAATATTAAAAAATATTTGTGTTTTATTATATGACATTTATATTTTGTCGTACGTTATAATTTACTTATACGTTTCAACGTCTATCTTGCTTCTAAAAAGTGAAACTTGTACATAGAATAGACAATTGACGTTACGAACACCACGTTATCAAATATTACATTTGTTAAATACTACTAATTTAAATTCATTAGCGCTAGAAGTTCACGTAGTTACATGTTACATTACATTATTTTCCCTGGGACTTACGATGGGTTACTGCTATCTATAATATCTAAGATTAAAAATCGCAAACATTCGTCATACAGTGATTGTAAAAGGTTTGTAAATGTGTTTGTTATTTCATATAAATTGATGTCGTCAGATTATCTCTCATTTTACATCGTTGCACAGATAGTTGATCATACGATATTTAAACGTTCCAAAGATGAATACGAGATTCAGCGGGCTAAAACTAGGACTTCCAATAGAAGTTTTTGCACTTAATAAAGCATTTACGGAAGATACTTACGAAAAAAAAGTGAATCTATCCATAGGAGGTATGTTGCATGCATTTCATTTAATATTTAATCTCGTAATAAACAGACATAAATATAACACAAGTTCTCTTTAATAATTTAAAAATGTATCTAAAATGTATTTATTTAAAATCATATGTATGAAATGACTATCTTTAAGCTGAAATTTTTTTGTGTCTCATTCATATGGCTAATGAATCTGCTCTTGGATGACCTCCAGAATATCTGGTGATTGCATAATGTATCTCACAAATATGAATATATGTGCTGTAATATGATTTAATCTGTATTTAAGCTTTGGGAATAATGATACAGGATTACTAAATAATTCAAAATAATTCTTGAAAATTATGATAAGTGCATATTGTTTTCAGCTTATCGTACAACTGAAGGAAAACCTTGGGTATTACCAGTTGTTCGAAAAGTAGAAAAATCATTAGCTGCAGATGAATTGCAAAACCATGAATATCTTCCTGTCTTGGGATTAGATGCTTTTAGTCAAGCAGCAACAAAAATGCTGTTGGGTGCTGATTCTCCTATTATTGCACAAGGCCGAGCTTTTGGTATTCAAACATTATCTGGTACTGGAGCATTACGTATTATAGCTGAATTTTTAAGTCGTATTCTACACTATGACACCTTTTATTACAGTAAACCTACTTGGGGTAAATATCAATAGATATTTTTAAATGATAAGATGAATATTCACTCTGTATAACATATAATACATTTATAGAGAATCATAAACTTGTGTTCCTAAATGGAGGATTCAAAAAAGCATGTGAATATGTATATTGGAATCCAGAAACCCGTAGCATTGATATAGAAGGAATGATTAAAGATCTTAGAGATGCTCCAGAAAATGCTGTAATTATTCTTCATGCGTGTGCACATAATCCTACTGGCTGTGATCCAACTCCTGAACAATGGGCTAAAATAGGAGATGTAATTGAAGAGAGAAAACTTTTCACTGTTTTTGATAGTGCTTATCAGGTATTACGAATTATTCTCCTTTTTTTTAAAATAAACTAATTTTAAAAGCAATATAAAAAATGTAATTCTTTAGGGTTTTGCAACTGGTGATTTAGACAGAGATGCATATGCTGTAAGATTGTTTGCTGAACGTGGAATAGAATTTATGTGTGCGCAAAGTTTTGCTAAAAACTTTGGCTTATATAATGAAAGGGTTGGAAATATGGTAGTTGTTATGTCTAATACAAAAGAATTGGCTCAAGTTAAGTCTCAGTTAACCTTGATTGTTCGTGGAATGTATAGCAATCCACCTAATCATGGAGCAAGAATAGTTGCAACCGTGTTGCAGAACCCAGATCTCTACAAACAATGGTATGATATAAAGAACAAAATTAATTCGATTCGTTTTACAATAAATGTTAAAGATTTATAACTATGATATTAAAATATTTCAGGAAAGATCATATTGTCACCATGTCCAGTAGAATAAAGGAAATGCGAACGAGTTTATATCAAAAGTTAATTCAAAAAGGAACTCCTGGTAATTGGGAACATATTACTCAACAAATAGGAATGTTCTCTTACACAGGCCTAACCGGTAAGTATTCAAAAAAATTATTTTAACACACTTGTTTTATCTTATATTTTATCTTACTAATAAAATAATCATTATTTCAGAGAGACAAGTTGAGTGTTTAATTAATAATTATCACATCTATATGTTACGAAGCGGTAGAATAAATATGTGTGGACTTAATGAATCTAACTTAGATTATGTGGCAAATGCGATTTATGAAACTATTCTACTGTATCCACATAATAAGGAAAATTGTACATGTTAAAATGGATGTCCGGATCAGACGTTACTTCATAAGTATAAATTATTGTTATTGAGAAAATTGTTGAAATATGGCAATATTTTATATGGATTGAAGTTATATCAAAATCACAGGAATTATCTATATCGGTATTTTTCGTTATGTTTTTATTACAATTCTGCTCCTTGATTTAATTTATTATAATGTTTATTTAATGAGGTACATTACCTGCATTAATTCTCTATTCTAAAAGATTAGAAATTAATGTAATTCTATTTCATACAAAAATCGATACATTTTTTTGGAAATCGCCTTATCTACGAAAGTACAAAATACCAACAAAGTATTATGAATTGCCAAATTTTAATACATTAAAGTTTATGTGTAAGTGTAATCGCTTATTATTAAAATGATTTTCATTGGGTTCATAGAGAAATAAAAAACATTTACAATAGAAATTCATTTTGATATAATAATTTTTTAATGTTTTTATCAATTTTAATGTAATTAGAAAACTCATTAATAAGCTCTGTTTTAAAAATAATATTATTCCTTGACTGATGTGAATAAGTATTTTCTAAAACTCTTGTTGAAGAGATGGTTACAAATTATATATATTTCATAGGAGACTAATTTTTGAATTTCATATGTATAACAATAATCTTGTAAATAATTTCAGAACTATAATATATATATGTATATCACATCAGTGATATTGTTAGAGAATGAGACCAATTTTTTAAAACTACTTTACATTCGAAATAATCATTCTCATTATAGATAAAAATAGAAATATTTTTTACATATTTCCAAGAAGAATATTTTTTAAATACAATTTTTCTACCAACGAATATGCTTTATAAAATATTATCTTTATACAGTATCTTATATTTAATTATATAGCCATATCTTTAACAATAAATTAATATGTATAAATACGATTTATTAACGGAAATACCGATGAATGATGAAAATTTACTAAAAATACTAATCTATTATTTTAATAATAAGCGATTTGTTTACAGAAATTTAAATCTGAAATTATTAAAATTCAATGCAAACTATTAATTATAGTTAGTTCCTGTTTACTATCTTGTTCTAAGTAAAATAATTATTATGGTTTTCTATGGTACATAAAAAGAAATTCAAACACTATATTTTTTCAGATTTGAAATCAGTTATACAATTAATATGTATAACAGGTGAATGAAAAAGAAAGGAATGTTCTAAAAAAAGTACATAACTTTGTTCAATATTTGTAGATGCCATAATCTCATGTACTATGTAAAAACTATATCTTTTGTGTCTTAAATGCTTCCAGTAGTTTGCAATTTACATAAAATGCAAAATGAAGGTTTCAATTAAAATCGATAAAACATACGATTAATTTATCGTAATAATATTTTATATTTCATTTCCAAAAATATTGGGTAAAAATTCGATCAGATATTTTAATTTTATGCTTTATAATAGCATTCTTATGTTAGTGCATGTTATTAATTTTTTAAACATTCTAGATATTACTAATATTTTAATTATTTATAAATTACATAAAAGGAAATATATTTAATATTTACATAAAAATCTATACACACGCACACGCGTATGCACATGCGTGCGTGCACACGCATACATACAAACATACATACATACGTAAAAATATACACATATATTTTTAGTAACGTTATGTAATTTAAGCTTAGAACACTCCTCGTTCAAACATCTGGACCAATTCAGAACGTTTAAATTTTTGTAAAAATTATCATGGTGTATGCTAGAACGAATGTAATTGGTTCTAAAATTATATTCCACATTTGTTCCTTCTAGTATACGTTGAGACATATATAAATAATATTTTTCTGCATTCGTTGTAGCGTTGCAATTATATTAACGAAAACTGTTCATTGTAGTATACTTAACTGTATTTCAAATTTTAAACGACCTTGTACATACTGCCAAAAATGATAGCTTGAATGATGCAGTGAGAAAAGTTAATTTTCTATGTATTTATATATGAAATAAATGTAATACAGAATGCAATTCATATTTTATAAAACAATATATAATTTTGTTGAAGTTATAAATATTGTCGAAACAGTAGTATACTAGTTTTAATGAATATTTACACCAATTTTAAATTTTAAATATAATAGAAATTGGAGAACTTGAAGATGTTGTAGCAAAATATTTTTAACAGAGGATGTTGAATTGTTAAATACATTTGTTTACATATCACTGAGATGTATAGACAGGGAATAATACCTAACAAACAAATAGCAATGAAATGAAATGTAGTATATAAATAACATTACAAATAGTAACTATGTATTTCATGTAACGTAAATTCTTAAATGTAATTGTTATTTACATAAAATGCAGTGAACTACACTGTTCATTTTGATGTTTTCTTTTTAAAATCAACTGACCCATCAGATGTAATTGCAGAATAATATTTCGTGTTATCAGAATTACGTCGCATATAAACAATATATCCTATGCAACTGAATATTGCGATTGTTCCAAAGATCATTACCATTTTATTCTGAAAAATAAATTCAGTTGTTTTTATTAACAATGTACACCCATATTTTGCTAGTATACATAATTTATATAATTTTATTGAACTTTATATAATTTTTAATTTGTATAATAATCTTACCGGTCTAACGTATAATTCATAATTAATTGCACGAAATAACATTGTACTTTTTAAAGAGCGTAAACCATCACCAGGCTCTGCTTTATGATCTTTCTTATTCATTATTAAATAATATGTCGTAGAACTTAATAAAGATAAATTCTACTTCTTGATTGCTTCACCTAATTTTCTTAATTATTGAATAAAAGAGAACATGATAAAAATTTTTATATTATATAAATACATAACCTAACCTTCTTTTATAAGGAAACCTAACCTCTCTATACCAAAAGCAAAGTGTATTCATGGCGTCCTACGAAGTTACAACATTTAGTTATTAACACCAGCGTTGCCAAAAACGAGGAAGCAAATGGGAGGAAATGCATAAACGTCACAAATTGCACCTTTTTGTTCTCGTCGTTACACGATTTATGCGCATCATACGAGAATTAATAGTACTACATATTTCGTGATGTGCTTCATGAATTCATGAACCACGTGATTTTATTATTTTGCATATTGTAGGAACGCACGAACGGAAGGATTTGGTCAGAAAGGTGAAGAGGTTTTACATTTCATCTTAAAATTGCTGCCTAGAACTCATCAGTGGGGCTGATTGATGGCAGCGACCTCTTACCCCAGACGCTTTATTGTTGTACTACCCCCGCCACTAGGCTAGCGGTCACCCATCCTAGTGATGTTCCACACTCTGCTTAAGATCGTTGAGACTTCGACGCTGGGCTGAGGCGCACAGCAATTTGCAGCTTGTACTAGTTGGTGTTCGACTCTAGTACTTAAGGAATCATAGACCGCTACAATCTTTTTAGCTCTCTATCACTGTTATTTCCGTTTTTCACAACAATCATGGTACGAAAATTAAAATATCACGAACAAAAATTGCTGAAGAAAGTCGATTTCATATCATGGGAAGCAGATAACAACCTGCACGAAGTGAAAATTCTGAAACGTTATCGAATACAAAAAAGAGACGACTATACAAAGTAAATCTGTTGTAGCTTTACTAACATTAAATTATATTAAATTAATTAAATATCGTTTAATTATTCCAGGTATAATAAATTAGCACGAGAAATTCGTGAATTAGGGAAAAAGATTAAAGAAATTGATGCTGACCATCCATTTCGAATAGAACAGAGTGCGTTATTGTTGGAAAAATTATATATAATGGGACTTATAGCAACAAAATGGGATTTATCACTAACGCAAAAAGTGAGTGCAAGTTCGTTTTGTAGAAGACGATTGCCAGTTGTTATGGTACGAAATAAAATGAGTCAAAATTTAAAAATGGCAACACAATTAATAGAACAGGGTCATGTTAGAGTTGGTACAGAAGTTGTAAAAGATCCAGCTTTTCTGGTCACAAGGTAAATAGTTTTAAATAATAAAAAAAAAAAAACAGTAAGACAATCAATCAATAATCGGCACACATGTTTTATGATGTTATTTTTCTAGAAACTTGGAAGATTTTGTTACTTGGGTGGACACGTCTGCTATTAAGAAACATGTATTGGAATACAATGATGCTGTAAGTGATACATCCATGTCCTATAATATTTTCTATTCGTTTGTATTTACTGCGTTTATTAATTTTGTACATTGTTTTATTACAGAGAGATGACTTTGATATGGCATGAAACAAATAAAAACATAACAATTAATTCCTAATAACTATGAAGATTCTTATATATTTTAATATCATGTAATATTTATAATAAATTATAGATATATTAACTAAAAATAAAATAATATATTAAATATTAATAAAATATTTAATTCATAGAAAAATTTTATCTATGAGAATTTTTCTAGTATCTTTTATTGGACTGTTTCTCATGAATTTGTTGAAGTATAACCTCGCGCATAATATTAATATAGTTACTAGAAAGAAATAATAAATCAGAAACTTTGAAAATATGATTTGTATATTTCCAAATACTTACCAAAGATACAATATTGATTTAATAGTTTTAAGTACTTTTTTACGACGATTTTGAATATCTTCTAAAATATCATCATTACTAGGTGATGTGTTTTTTTTTGTAAATTTTAATATCTTTATTTCCGATGTGAAAGTTTTATTTTCATTGTCAGATAAAGTAATGTAATTTTCTTTTGTTTCAGAATCCTAATTAATGGATATTGCTTTATTAGAAATTATCTTATTGTTTAAATTATTTTTGAATTTAACAAAAATAATTTTAAATGAATTTGTATTTACTGTACTTAATGATTTGATATATTTAATTTTTTTCGTTATGGAGTAACCGATTTTGTCATCATCATTTTTGTTAATTTTTTGTTTTTCGTATGTATGATGTTTCATTGCTATTATCAAATTTTTAGTAGGAGTGTCAGTATTTTTAACAAAAGTATTTTTTTCAATACGACAGTATTTACCGTCCAACGTATATTCATTTACATTTATCGTTCCGCTATGTTTTGCAATATCTTTTTTTTCAATTTTAGATATTAGGTTATTTTCACTATTTAATTCATGAAACGATGGTATTCCGATGCTACATACAGATTGCAAGACAGAATTACAAGAAGAACAAAAACTAGAGTATTTTTCATCAACATTTTCATCTTCTATATTATTGAAAGAATTCTCCATTTTGGATCACATCAAACCGGAAGTAAAAATGTTTACAAAGAGTAATTTTATATAACAAAATATTCGTTCGGTAAAGATCGATTTATTAAAAATCGTAGAATTATTAGTATACTCCTATACAGTCACATTTTATTCAAGTAATCAGGTTTAGATTGTTTATATGCAACGTTACCAGTAAAAGAAATAAGAAAAAGAAGTTAATACTTAAATGATGTGACGATTTGTATTATAGAATCTATAATCTTCAGTGTATGTAGATGGGAAAATAAATAACGGTTGACTTTTGTTTTATATTATAGTTAGATTAGTAGACGACTGAAAAATACTGATTAAACCAAATTTACTGTATGTACTAAATAATACTAAATAATATTAAATAAATTTGATAAATACTGATTATTTTAACTACTTATTGATGATATGTTAAGCATATTCAATTACTCTATTTACGAAAAAAAAACATATATCAGAGAACTTTATAAATATTCTTATATTTAATGAGATAAATGATAGCGATAGCGATTGTTAAATTTTGTATTCCATTCCTATTTATTTCGTACCTTATTTATATTCTATTTGTATTTATATTTTATTTATATTCTATTTATATTTATATGATTACAAAATATTTATAACGTTTAAAATTTTCATAAAATTACTTTTATTAGTAACTGATACAAAAAGGAAGATTGTTTTGTACAATAATTATATAAATAAATAATCTTTTAAATATCGTTCCGTATTTTTATTAAATTTCATTATTTTTAAAATGATCTTGTTTAAAAAATTTATATTGAATAGTTTATTATTTATTTTCTTGAAAGAAAATACCATGTACATTTTTTTATTGAAAAAACATTTGATTATAAATGGTAGTTTACATTACGTAAGACATAATTCGTCGCATGACGTGCGCAAGTGAGTAGAATGACAGTGGTATAATGTACGTCGTACATTTCCTCATGAAGAAATTCGCTTGACAACGCCGTTTATGTCTTATGTTTAGCATAGATTAGAATCTTCCTTTTAATAACGAACAACGCACGTATTTCATAATACAGAACTTACAGAAATAATATATTGTTCTGCAATGCATCTCTGATATGGCTTTTCTTATAATTTAATCAGTTAAATAAATATTCGTAATAACGTAAGCATCACGTAAGAAAGGATATTAATAAATGAAGAAAAATCCATGCAATATTTAACAATTTGTAATCTCTGTTTGTTTGAAATCTAAGACCACGTGTTTATGAAGAACCACTCATTCATATACCTACAATGAATAATTAGTATTTCAATATGATATACATATTACATGTTAATAGTTTTACATTAAAATCGGCAGTCATTGCTGGTCTCTATGACACATTGCCGTATTACATATTCATGTTACATCACAAAACATGGATAAAAAATTTGTTATCCAAAAAATAATTCATTTATACTTTAATAGATCAATTCATCTATTTGTTAATTATATTTCAATTTTTTGTTTTTTTTTTCTTAATGCATTAATATATTAATATCATGTGTACATATATTAATATATTACAATATATTAATCACTAACAATAATCGACAATGTACAAATTAATAATGAAATAGCAAAGATATTGAGTATAAATGAGTTAGTTTTTTTTCATATTTATGATGTAACTATGAAATTGAATAGGCGTTGCATCGACTCAGGTCCCCAAGTATCCTCCTTTCCTTTAACTATATATTTACAAAATTCTTCTTAAATTTCTTTCAAAAAGTACTGCAGTTACAATGTGTTCAAAATTTTCACCAATATATCAATACGATATCATAATTTCATTTTATGAAATACATTCCACTTCCATAAATATCTATTGCTGCATACTGCCATTACTTAAAACTTTATATGCAATATGAATAAATGTAATTGACATGAATGATCTTGTAATATACTTTCGTAAATTAAAACTTCTGAATTAGATTTCTATAATATTTTTCCTTTCAGAGTTTTATTTTCATTGCGAATATAATATAATATTTGGAAAAAAGAGCAAAATACTCCGAAAATATTACATTAATAAAAAAGTAATGCGTATAGAAAAATAATAACTTTTTATATCGTAAGATTTATAATAATTTTTCAATTAATTATATCAGTTATAAATTTTGCTACATATACCAATTAAGTTTTATATCTTTTCTTGCATTTATCACTTACACTTTCACGATCTTATTGATTTTATTTTTACAAATTTTTAGGTATATTCTATTCTATCAATTAATTTGAATAAGATATTCAGCATATTTTATAAAATTGCAAAATGAAAAAATTTATATAAAAGTTATTTATATTTATTTCCATACGCCATTATCGTAATATACTGAATATCTTATTAGCAAAAACTTTCAATCTACACTAATATATTCATAATTTCAAATTTCACTAAATCATGATATTGAAAAATATTTCTCCCATGATATTTGGAAATTTGAAACAGCGCTGTCTTCATGCATCCCTGCTTTAGGTTTAATTTATCAATTCGTATTTCGTTTTATAATTAAAGCATAAAACAAAAAATGTATATCATAATTATTTTGTTTATGCTATATAAATAAGTAAAATAGAACTAAATACATTACATGGTCATTTGAAGTAATTATCAATACGAAGAATGGCTAATAAAAATATACAGCAATAATGTAATGTAAAAAGCTAGTAATATTTTCCAATTAAACGAAACTGGCATCTATAAAACTAAATATTTAAAAAAAATTTTTGAAATTTAATATTTAAAATTTTTAAATATACATATTTTACAATATAGAATTTTGATAAATCAATTATAGATAATAAAAAATAAACTATATATGTTTTGAACATTTCTGTATAAAATAAATTTTCTATTTTAATTATAAAAATTAACATTTTACAATTATTTACATCTTTCATGTGCAATTTGTATTGAGCTTTTAACTGTCTTTAAATAAAGTATTTTACATAAATTTTTTTATATGTTGTACTTTCATTTATATAAATTATACTGAATTATATTTTATAGCACTGTAAAAATAATGCGAAATTCATAGCAAACTTTGTTCCTATCTCATTAAAACGAGCAACCGTCATCTTAATAAAAAAAGAAAAGAATCATAAAACAAATAAAAACATAGTTAAAAATCAATAATATGATATATTATTTTCAATCATAATTGAAGTTACATTTCTTTTGTTAACCCTTCGACAAAAATTGTACAATGTTATATATATGGATTCTTTGTCTAAAGATTCAATTATAATTATACTTAATATTTTTCATAACAAAAAAATTATATTTTAAAACCAATATTTAATCTTAAACTTAAAAGTATGACTAACCAAAGTATTTTTTATAGCTTCATGTAACATTATACAAATAATGAAGGGTTAAACTATTCCCATCTTTATGCATGCTTGAACACTTTTGGCAAACAACAGTTCCACGTATAAAGATGCGCGTGATCTTAGATTTATTACTGATTCTATATTCCTTTGGATTTTCCTATATATAATTTTGTTTTAGTAAATTATTTTTTAGTATAATAACCATACCAGAGTTAATATTTGTATAGTTGAAAATGAAAAATTTGAAAACATTTTGTATAAAAAGATACGAAACACGCTATCGTTCATTTTCCTAACATTGGATATTTTTTTAAGCTATTTGATGTCCGTACATGCGACATTATGAATTACATCATTAAAAAATTTTTTACGATATTTCATAATTAAATTCTATTACTGTAATGGATATTCTAATTTCATATCGAAATCATATAAATATTTATTATTGAATGTTATATCAATTCTATCTATATATCATACAATTTTAGGAAGAATTTTATCGAACTTGTAATTCATACATGGTATGCGTTTATGTAATGATTTTTTGAATAATTGCAACTCATAATGTCATTATACAAGTTGCTTATAATGTGAAACAATTTTTTTTTTTTTTTTTTTTTTTTTTTTTGTTTTATGCATGTACGATTTGATAACGATAAAGAACTTACGTATTATGTAATCACGGTTGGTGCATCACGACCAGTAAATTCGCGTAATTTACTTATTTCTAACGCAATAGTAACCAATGGTTTAAGAACTTCTTGAGCATCTTTGTTTAAAGATGCTGGATCATCTTCATAGCTATCAACATACACACGAATAGTAGCTCCAGAACTTCCCGTACCAGATAAACGATAAATTATACGAGAACCATCTTGGAATAGAATTCTTAATCCCTGTTACATAAAATTATATAGTACTCCATACTGTTACGATATTATTATATTATATGGAATTTATAGATAATTTTTAGAGATATAATTATAGATAGATTTATAGATATATACAATACCTGTTTACTAGCTTGGCTTCCATCAATAGGATCTACATACGAATAATTATCGCCTAATTTTACAACATATACTTTGCTTCCAGATGTTAATTTTGAACCCGTAAATTCAGGTTTCTGTATTTCTGATTCAATGTGATGCATCATTTTATTTGCAGCTTCAGAATCACAATTTTCATAATCATACCTAGTTACAATGATAAAATTAGAACATTATTTACAAAATAAAATAGAGTACAATAATTAATCATAAACAATATGATAAAAATAATACCTTGTAAAGAAATTCCTTCCATATGTTTGCCAGTGATTTAATAATATATCTTCTACAGACTTTCCAAGATTTGCAACTACACTAAGCCACGCGAGACAAGCCCATATTCCATCTTTTTCACGAATATGATCTGAACCTGTCCCAAAACTTTCTTCTCCACAGAGTGACAGATGACCAGCATCCATTAAATTACCTACATTATACATAATATTTTAGTGATAAAGCATAGTAATTCAATATTCAAAATACATTATAAAGACATGTGCAAAAATTAACATATACCAAAATATTTCCAGCCTGTGGGTACTTCATATAATTTAACACCAGTTTTAGCTGCAACTCTATCTACTGCAGCACCTGTTGGCATGGATCTAGCATATCCTTTGATACCAGTCTTTTTAAAATATGGTATTGAATTTAAGTTGGCAGCTAACACAGCTAATGAATCAGAAGGTGTAACAAAGAAAGCATTTTTGCCTAGTATCTACAAAGACGTTAAGCATAAATTTATATGCTTTCATATTAATCATTATTTCTCATACTAATTAAATATATTATTTACCATATTTCTGTCTCCATCCCCATCAAAAGCAGCACCAAAGTCATATGGACCATTTTTTATAGCATCCACTAAATCTTTGGCATATGTTAAATTTGGATCAGGATGAAGTCCACCAAAATCTTCTAATGGAGTTACATTAACAATACTTGACTCACTAACACCTAATTCATGACTAAATATTCGTCTTACATATGGACCAGTGACTAGAAGTTATTAAATAATATTCAATAAATATCAAATAATTAAATTTATTGATTAAGTTTAACGTACCTCCATTCATTCCATTGATAAGAACTTTAAAAGCAGGATGATCATTACTTCCTTGCAATAATGTTTTAATACTAGAAAAGTCAAAGATATTCTTCATATGTTCTAAGTAATCATCTACAGAATCTATTATTTCTACTGTAAATGGATTTCCATCCACCTGAATTGTAGTACTATGTATCTTGTCTATATCTATGGCTATATCAGGTATAATTTTATAATTTTTGAGCACTTTAGTAATCTCATAAATCTTGTTTGTGACATTATCTGGAGCAGGGCCACCATTTTCACAATTGAACTTAATACCAAAATCAGCGTCAGGTCCACCAGGATTATGAGATGCTGTTAGGACAATTCCCCCTAAAGTTTTGTATTTTCTTATTATAGTAGACACAGCTGGAGTCGAAAGTATTCCATTTTGCCCGACTATTAATTTATTTACCTAGCGCAATAATGATTAAAATAAATGATACATAACCACAATAATAAAATAAAAAACTTGTTTAATCAAATAAAATACAAAGCTTTATATCAAGCGAGTGAATCAAATGTATATTAATAATAGGCTTAGATAACTTACTCCATTGGCTGCTGCAATCCTGATGATTTTTCTAACTACCTCTTTCCCATAATACCTTCCATCGCCACCAACAACTAATGTACTACCAAGCAATTGTTCTCCAAGAGCTTGTAATATTGCTTGAATGAAATTTTCCGTATAATGTTCTTGCATAAATATCCGTACGGCTTTTCGCAATCCGGACGTACCCGGCTTTTGCCCATCATATACTCGGGTTTCTATAATTTTGCTCGTCACCGCGCTTGACATCTTTCAAATATTACACTTGACGTAGCATCAACTGGAATAAAATATATAATTATTTCCGTATCTGTATTCAAACAATAGAGAAAGATTTCAGTTTCGTGAATTTCATAACACGTCCTCGGTGTCTGCTAGCAGACTGAACTTTGTCTACCAATGACACACAAGGGCACGGGTCACCCATCTTGGAACACTGCGCCCGCGCCTTACCACCGACTAATAATATCAGCTTTATGACGATAGATCTTTCAAACGCGATACACTAATATTCTATATGGTATAACAATGATAATAGGACATTTGATAATGAATTTCAATGATTATAGTTTATGTTTAACGTCTTATTGATTTTTAGCGATAACTCCCGTATACTGTAAATCACTCAAGGTAAATAAGTAAAAATGATAAATTAAATGAACCTTATCACACTATTGTCTTAAATAAATAAATCTAAATTCAGCGTACACAAATTTTTCCCAGAATATTCTCGTCTATAAGAAAGGACATGATTCAACATTCCTGAGTTAATAATGCCACGCTAAAGTGATATTACACTTTTTTTACGACCAAAATATGATCAAGCAAGCCAATCATCAACAATCCTAAACAAAAGAGACTCTTTTATGTTCACTTTTTATTCGTAATTAATTTAACGCATAATATTTAAAGAATATTATCTTAATTGTAAAAACCTATTTTCTATTATCTATTTTAAGATTAAAATTATCGACTACGCGTCTGATAAGGAAGTAGACTTGTAAACTTGTAAAGATTGTAACTGAAAAATTTTGCTTATCAAATATTTATTTAATGGATTATTTTTACATTTTATACAGTTCTGATAAACAATATATATTAAAATTACAAAGTATAAAGAAATCATACATAATATCGAAGAAGAGATTAACTATTTTTCTAAATGAAAAGATATATTTGAATCCTTTCTATCTTCTCTAATTAGACGATATCTTTTTTCTTTGGAATATTCGAAAATGTAGGCGAAAAAAAGTTTAAGTGCACGCACGCGTAGATGATGATTTACTTATGCTGTTGATCAGCATTAGTGAAGAAAAATAAGGAGGAGGGAGCTTGTTATGTCAAGGATGTCCGATATAAGAACGCGGGTTTACAAAACAGACGCTTAGTTGTTTAAATCAAGTTTTCCTGAAGTTTCACTCGTGAAAGTGTGAATGCTTAAAAAGTTGGATTATAAATTATATTATAGGATGTATTATTTATAGAATAATTATATATTATCTTAAAAATAAGTGAAATCTTTAAATATATATGGATTTATGGTTTTCAATTGATACTTTTACACACACTGTCAAAAATATTAAATAAACAACAAAAACGTAAAATTTCTAAAAGTTTTATCTGCTTAATTCTTAGTTCATACTTTCTATAAACATTAAGGTTCATTAAATTTCAAAAAGTTTTTGTATGAATTTCAAAAAGCTTTTGCGTTTTATATGAATGCATATAATGATACGTATTACAAGTAAGTAATTTTTGTGTCATATACAATTAAGAATATATAATGTAAATGTTTAATAATATATGTTTTTTGCTTTGATAGTTTCATTTATATGATATACATGCATATGCATAAATTAAATATAACATGTATAAATGTATGAATGATTGGGAACCTTGCATTATACAGCACGACAGTGGATCTGAAAGCGCACCTTTATTTTCTTCAGGATCTCACACTAGTATAGAGCCTATTATATTTCAAAACTCTGAGACTAGTGATTTAGACAGTACTTCTATGAATAGTTATTTCAAGTACTAAATTTTTCTTATTATCTTTTAACAATTCTGTTTATTATAAATGAATTAGTTTATTATAAATGAGATGATACTGCTTTTGCTGCTAAGTCATTATCAATGTTATTATAAATAATAATTGTTTATCATAAATGTCTTTCATAGGTATGGTAGTTTAGGAAGTTGTAGTCAACATTCTAATGTTATTCAAGTACCAAAGAGACCACCACCCCTTGCTGATGATCATACTTTAGTTACACCTTTAATATTAAATACCTCTTCCTTCTTAAATGTAACACAAGACAGATGTTATGAAATCCATAATACTGATCTGGTGAGAATACCACAAACAATATAAAGTTGTGTGTTCTGCTATAATATTCATATCAAGGCTAGATAGTTTGAAATGCATGGAAATAATATTAACTATCTTTAATTCAATTCTACTGCAATCATTAAATTCTATTATAGCAAAAAAATATTGCTCAAAATTCTTAGTAGTACTAAAATAGTTGTAAAATTTGCTTAAAATTCTTAGTAGTACTAAAATAGTTGTAAAAGTTTATTAAGATTTTTAAAATTTTTATCTTATTGTATATATTGTAATAGTAAAAATATATGAACTAAAATACAAGCAGCCTTCATTCAAGCAGAACAAATTACAAATAAATTTCTTAGATCTTGGTCTTATATATATAGATCTTATTGTAATAGGAAACTGTAGAAACTGTGGAAACATGCAAGGATGTTAAATCAAAACAAAGCTCTCTAGTCACAATGTAAGTAAAAATAATATTTAATTATTCATATTGGATTATGTTATTTTAGAATTATAGAGTGATATTTCTAGAATCTTACATTTCACATGATTGCTGATTAGCAAAAGAAAGTTTTTGCTAATTGCACTGATAAATTTAGCACCAATAGCATAATATAGTATTAATTATAAATTATTATCAGCTATCATGTTATCATCAAGAAAGGGTTCTGGGTCAATTCTCTTAGTACACTGTTCAGAAATCTAATCACGTTCATAAATTTTTTGTTATCTCTTGGTAGTCATATTTTTAGTAGGTCGATGATGAGAGAAAAATGAGATCTTGCATCAGAAATGCCTTATATGCATTTTGAACGTGGAAAACATAATTTGCTTCTTTTTAACAACATCATTATTATCATAATTCCATCATTTTCCTCATTCTTCACCTCACATCTGATAGATGCATATAAAAAACAACTTATATTATATCATAATTAATAACAATTTTCATGCCCTCAATCTATTTAAATTGCACATTCAATTGTATAAATTACACATTATTTATGATGTTTTCGCTGAATTTTTAATAGTTTAAGAGTTTCCAAATTTTTAATTTTCTGGCTTGAAATTTAAAAACAAAAGAAATTAGTAAAACTAATGAATATTAATGAAACTAATGAAATATCTAAATTTTGACATTTCATTGTCATAAAACATCATCATATCATATTAAAAAAAAGAACTTACTTACATAAATCGAAATTCCATTCATTAAAATTGAATTTCAAACGATTTTAAAACTTATTTCTCTGGCATTAAATTTCACTACTATTTACATATATTACGGTGTTTCAATTAACATTTAAGAGTTGAATACACTATCATTCGTTTTCACATCTTAAAAGCACACATCTAATGATAACATAAAACAGAGAAACTTTAGTTAAGTTATGTACATTGGTATGTTAAGTTATTTCACTTTAAAAAGAAGAAAGAAAAGAAGAAATGTAACAGATGAAGGTGGATGCATGGTTTTAAGATGTGAAAACGAAGGATTATTAAACGAACATGGTTAATAGTCGCTCACGTTTCGACCACCATCGGGTGGTTGTGACGACTACACGGTATATTCACATTAGAAGGGGTTAGTGCTCCGTCGGTTGCCTGGGTAACAGACGACCACCCGAAAGGTCAATGCCCGTAGCTAGTACTTAACCACATGAGATGCTGCGATTCAATTTCGATGGATATTAATACAAAAGTTACTAAAGTTCTTAAAATAACTAATAATTTTTACTTTATAATTTTCTCCAAAAATTTTGTAGATTTTTACGAAAGGATATTTTTGGAACTTTTTGTAGCTTTTGTAAAATATATGTATAATGTAGAATGCTACGTTAATACGAAAGTTTTTAAAAAGCTAACAATTTTTGCTTTATAGTTTTTTTCCCAAAAAATTTTGTAGATTTACGAAAGGATATTTTTGTAACTTTTGTAAAATACATGTATAATGTAGAATGTAGATAATAACTTATTTGTTTCTTTGCATATATATAATCTGTAAATACATACATATAATATATAATAAAAAATTATATATATATAAAGTAAATAATATATAATATATTTTTTTAGTCGTTAGTATTTTAGTGTCAATTTACAGAATATTTGGACAAAAAAAATTTTTTAAATATGCAATTTATATATAGGCAATCCACACTGTTATAATATCAGTAATCATTACCATATCTTAATGTTTTTAGAATTGTGACTTTTAAGTCTCTTTATTTGTATTTTTGTATTTTATATATTTTGTATTTTGAATAAATGATTAATACTTGTAATTATATATTATATATTATGTATTATAGCTTTTCAGTATGGAACACAATATTAGGCTCCTCTTTATTAACAATACCATGGGGTATTCAAATGGCTGGTTTCTTCCCTGGTATTATTTTAATACTTGTAATGAGTGGTTTGTGTCTATATACTGCTTATTGTCTTCTACTTGTACATAAATATTATGGTAGTGAATATTTCATTCTTTTTATTTATATTTTGAAGACTTAATACAGAAATATACTTATGATATTACTTAATTTTAGGTGGACAAAAGGGTATTGAGGTAATTCAGTTATGTCGGATATATCTTAACAAATGGGTAGAATATATTGCCAAAACTTTTAGTATAGCAGTTTTGCTAGGTGCAACAATAGCTTATTGGATCCTAATGTCTAATTTCTTATATAATTCTGTAAATTTCATATATGGTAATATATGGAAATATATATAAAATACTTGTATTTTTTATATAAATTTCAAAAATTTAATGCTTTTTTTTATAGATAGTATAGTATCTCAATATTCTGCAAATGATAATACTTCATATGCATCAGAAGGTAAGTATATTTTATTCATTACATACATTATAAGATTAATATAATTATTTATTTTCATTCTAGTGCTATGTCCAAAAAGAATAATCTATAATAGCACAAATTTAGTGATTCATGATTATACGTACAATACTTTAGGACCATTTTGGGATTTATATAAAACAGTTCCTATTTTTCTTGGTTTATTAATATTTCCATTTTTGAATTTTAATAGTCCAACTTTCTTTACAAAATTTAATTCACTTGGTAAGTATGCAAATGATTTAACATTTTCTTTAGATCTATTTAATTTATGAAATTATGATTTTGTATATCTCATAGGAACTATGTCAGTCATATATTTAATTATCTTTGTTTTGATTAAATCATACTCATGGGGTATTAATATGAATGAAATAGAATGGACCACAAGTTGGACATTGAAATTATCATTTCCTGCACTTTCTGGAATGTTGGCATTATCATTTTTCATTCACAACATTATAATTACTATAATGCAGAATAATCATGATCAAAGCAAAAATGTAAATAATGTTATTTTTTTTTCTTTATAAATTCAATTAAATTATTGAGAAATTTTGTCTTTGGCTTTCAGGGAAGAGACCTTTCAATAGCTTATCTTCTGGTTACTTCAACTTATATTATAGTAGGTGTAGTATTTTATATTTGTTTTCCATTGAGCAAGTTATGCATAGAAGATGTAAGTAAAATATTAAATTAAACAACAAAATATACTACTAGAAAAAAAAAGAAAAATAAAATTAAGTTTTTTTTTTACAGAATTTATTGAATAATTTTCAAAAATGGAATGGCTTAACAGTAGGTGTTCGAATTGTTCTTCTGTTTCAATTATTAACTGTTTATCCATTACTTGCATATATGCTACGTGTTCAATTACTTCTATCAATATGTAAAACATTTAATACAAGCTATGTTATTTTAATCAATGTTGTTTTAGTATCTATATGCATTTTGTTCGCAGTGTTTATACCATATATTGGTACAATAATACGATATACAGGTGCCTTGAGTGGTTTTATTTATATTTTTACTTTACCAAATTTATTATATCTGGCAATTTTGAAACAACAAAAAAGATTGACGATATTTTCTACGTTATTGCATATAAGTATTCCAATATTTGGATTTTTGAATTTAGTAGCACAATTTTTCATTACGCAATATTAAAAGCCAAATTTAAATTTTATAAATATTATAATACAATTGATATTATATTATATTAGTTAATATAATTTAATACAATTATAAAATTAAGATTATTAAAATTATATGTATGAATATAACCATATGAATGCTATATGAATATATAATATGTAATTAAGTAGTAAAAATGTATATAGATACTAATTTTACATATACAATATAAAAATTTATTTATTTGATAGTCTGTTGAAAACTAATTATAATGTATATCATGATTTATAAAGAATAATTTATTTATAATTATATAATATTTACAACATTTATAAATATTTCAATTTATATCTAATTATACTATTTTAAACTTTTTGAAATTTTATATACCCAAACAGTATCAACACCTTCACCAATTGTTTTTATTTCACTTATAGTAGGGAGTGGAAATCTACAAGCAATTATGATAGAATCTTCTTGTAACTCTTTAATAAATTTTGCTTCAATATCATTCATCTGCAAGTATTATGCTACGCTATATTCTATAGAACAGAATTATAAAAAATAATAACAAAACAAAATAAAAAATAACAAACAAAATTTACCATTTGATCAACACCAAATACGACGATATTGTTATAATTTTCTAAGTTATGCTTCCATAAATTCTGTTTTATAAATTTGGTTTGTGATGACGATTTATTAATTAAAGCTTTCAATCTGGAGTACCATACTAACCAAGGATTTAATTCAATCCCATGGGCTTTAAATCCTGCTTTTGCTGTTGCAAAAACCTGTGCATAAAGTTATAGTTTTATACTTTGACAATATAGCAACATATGAAATTGTTGTATAATAAAGCAATATTTACTATACGTCCATCTCCACTTCCAAGATCAATCAAAGAACCGGTACGTCCTTCTAAAGCTTGCAACACATTTTTTACTTGCTGAGATGTTGCTGGTACATAAGGTAAACATACTTTGCGAAACGCAGGGCTCACAAATGGAATACATATTACACTGATAGCTGTTGCAATGCCTCCTGAAAAGAAAGTTATACGAAATCATATTTATGGATATTAATACATTTTTTGTTATATTACCTGTTATCCCGATAAGATACAAGCCAAGTTTCGACGTTTTCTGCGATATTCTTTGTGACGGATTGATATGAATTATTTCGTTTAATCCATTAACCTCTGCTGACATAAAATTGACATAAAATTAAAATTTGTAAATGTAATATAACGTTTGGAAATAAATTTGCAAATCTTAAAGTTTTGTTCTGTAATTTGTAATTCAAAAATCTTACACATTTTAATTAATAATTAAAATATAATTAATAATTGTCAGCAACATAAGAGTACGTTGTTTTCTCTCAGATGAGATCGTACGACTTATAAGTATTCCGAAAAACTAACTTCAGAATGTCGTGTTGTGTATCCGCCTTGATAAATCGCGAAAATGGTTACGAATTTGTTTATTGACTAAAGATAGACCAGACAATCAATGCTTTACTGATTTCTTTTCCTGGTCGGTATTTCAGACTCTAAGACACGAAATCATTACTTGTCCAGTCTATTTTATTTTTAGTTAATGATCTGATCTAAGATTTTGGCAGGAGTTTTAAACGTTGTAAAACCCCAGCGTTTTGAAATTAGTTTAGTATCATTATAATCCTGGGCTTTTAGGATAAAAAGAAAAATTTTTATTATCAATAATTTTAATATTTCTCTTGAAGAATTCTCTGTTTCAGAATTTCATAAAATTTTAGAAATTCGAATAACCCAGTTTGTTATACATCAAGGCGAACACGCAAAGTTCTTTAAATTTCTCTATATCGATACGATTTTCTCGAATAGTACAATCGTAATTCTTAATCGTGATCCATTCACGGCTAGAATTACGTACTCTCTCATTCTAGTACGTCGGATAAGTTGTTTCGTGTTACTTCGCGAAATAATTTCGTTTAGTTCTTATTGTTGATGTTTTCGTGTGCAATTGTTTTGTTGAATTTTCAATCAAATTCGTTTCATCTGGATACGTTCTAATCGGTATTTTTACGTTTTCACGTAACAAAAGCTGCTAAAATGCCGGTATTCCATACAAAAACCATAGAAAGTATTCTTGAACCTGTCGCACAGCAGGTAAATATATTTATTTTTCGATCTTTCAACTATTACACTTGTAGGGTCATTGGTAACATTATGTTCCATCAACATTTCTTCGTTTGAGTACAGAAAGAAGGAAAATAAAAAAAAAGATATCATTGTCTTTAAAAAATAATTTACTTGTCATAACATACACGTACATATAAAACACGCTACAAATATCTTTCATATTCTGTCTAATTCACCTGCAAAAAATATGTATACATTTTTGAATCTGTCAGACCTATATAGTAAGATAATAGCATTATTTATTAAATATATATTATTTGATTAATCGTAATATATATTATTTAATTGGTTAATAAAGTAATTTATAATTTTAACGTTTTATTTTAACTTTAATTACTTATGAACGATGGTGCATACTTATTGTGACAGATTTACCAAATGACTTGTCCTTCTTTATATAGAACTATGACATCATTTCACAAATATAGGGCAGAGATACTAAATTCATCTTTTGGTGTACAAGCTTAGCTTAAATGAAATTCAATCCGACATTACATACACATTATGAAAAACTATGTAATCTAGACCAAGATCACTTTGTATTTCCAAAAAAGGACATGTTTCAGTCTGCCAATCCTCAGATCATCCCACATGTTACACATATGAAATTATCAATGTCCTCTGAATTGGATGTCCTTCAGGATATATTAATTGATATAGCTTCAATGTTAATGCAAAATAAACACAAATTAATTAATTTGTTATTATATTTATATTTAACATATCAAGGTATATATTTTGAACTAAAAATTATTTAGAATACATTTTATTTTGAAATCATTGTATATTGTCAATTTTTGCTATTCGATTTGTTTGTGTTAAATATATTAATATAATATGTTAAAGTTATGTATAAAGTTAAATATGTTAAATATATAATTATTACAAACTTCCTTTCTTATTTAGTTTTCTTTGTACCTAATTCAAGCATAGATTAAGTTGTTTTTATTACGAATATGTATTTGCAAGAAATGTTTGTTTATCTTTTAAATATATGAAGTAAAAATAATTGTAAAAAATAAGTTAATAATTTATATTAATTTTCCAAATTTATTTTGCAAAAATTTGTTTACCAATGTAACATAGGTTTCGAGGCTTGTCATCTTACATGAAGAAGCTGAAGATGGAAATGCAATGCCTGATTTGGGAAGGCCTGTGCAAGCAGTTAGTATGGCAGTAGCAAATCTTGTTAAGGTAAATTAATCTTTGAAATTAAATTTTTTGCTAAAGTAATTTATTTACTCTGTCTTAAATTTTTTATTAATGTATAGGTAGGGAAAGAAACAATTAATTCCTCTGATGATGCTTTACTTAAACAAGATATGCCTGCTGCTTTACAACGAGTTGAAGGAGCTTCGCGTCTCTTGGAGGAGGCATCTGCTATGTTGAAACAAGACCCATATTCTGGACCAGCTAGGTATTAAAATTAGGACAAAATTTGTATTACAAAATTACTTTTACAATCCTACAAAGTCAAAAATATAAAAAAAATTTATTATATTAAAAATACAATCTAATCTTTTTTTTTTAGGAAAAAGCTTATAGAAGGTTCACGTGGTATCCTTCAGGGAACTAGTTCCTTATTGCTGTGTTTTGATGAAAGTGAAGTACGTAAAATTATTAGAGAATGTAAAAGGGTATTAGACTATTTGGCGGTCACAGAAGTTATTGAAACAATGGAAGATTTAGTTCATTTTCTTAAAAATTTAAGTCCATGCCTCAGTAAAGTATCAAAAGAAGTAAGTGCTCGTGAAAAAGAGTTGACTCATCAAGTTCACAGAGAAATTCTAGTGCGCTGTTTAGATCAGGTAAGTAAAAAAATAATTGATGTATACATAAAGTTTATTAATTTTGATAACTGAAATATGTAACAGGTAAAAACACTTGCACCAATCCTCATCTGCTCTATGAAAATATTTATTCACATTATCTCTCAAGGAAGTAAAGGTGCAGAAGAAGCAGCTGAGAATCGTAATTATTTAGCTGGCAGAATGTCAGATGAGTTAAATGAAATTATTAGAGTGTTGCAACTTACAACTTATGATGAAGAAGAATGGGATGCTGATCAATTAACAGTATGTAGCGATTAATGTAGAATTTAAAATTTGAATGTTTCTTTCATACTTTTCTATTCCTTTCTTTAAGGTATTAAAAAAGGCACAAAGTGCTATTGAATCTAGAATAAGAGCCGCTTATGATTGGTTAGATGATGGACTTGCTTTGCGCGGTGGAGTAGGAGAAAAGAGTCTTCGTCAAATAGTTGAACAAGCACAACGATTAGCAGAAAGATATCTTCCGCCTTCACAGGCAGAACCATTGCAAAAATTGACTTCGCAAATTGTTACTATGACCAACGCACTTTGTGAACTAAGACAAAATGAAAAAGGTTTGCATAAACATAATTGTATCTAAGTATAAAATATGTTTTATAAATGTAATTTTTTTTTTTTGTTCTATTTAAATTTTTCCTCTCACAGGAACTACGCCGCAAGCGGAAGCTTTAGCACGTAGTATAAAAGAAAAAACAAACGAACTTCGCAGCTCTATTGCCTCCGCTATAGTTGCTGCTGATAAGTCTGGAACCACGCAAACTGCCCACACAGTTGCAGGTCGTCTAGAGCAAGCAAATAAATGGCTTCTTAATCCGCAACATGATGACAAAGGACTTGGTCAAAGAGCTATAGCTTTAATTATACAGGAAGGAAAGAAGGTATATGTATAAATTGAATATTACAGTATTTCTTTCATTTTTTTCTTTCCTTTTAACGAATGTGAGGATACATTATAGTTAGTGCAAAATTTTATCATTTAATTTTAATAATTTAAATGCCGCAAATGGAAAGAATCAGCAACACGTAGCAAGCGTAAGTTACGCTGTATAAATTGAATATTGCTTCTAAAATGCTAATGATAAGAATTTAATTCAACTATACTGTCGGTATCAGTATTTATACATGCTATGAACTTCCTTATGTTTATTAATTAATCTGAACATTAGGTTGCCGAGGGTCTGCCAGGCATACATAAAGCGGAAATTTTGCAACTTTGCGATGAGGTTGACAATCTATCCCATCAACTTGGAGATTTATGTGCTCATGGGCAAGGAAATACACCTCGTGCCCAAGAAATCGCGCGTCAGTTGTCGCACAAACTGTATGAATTGAAAAACAGAATACAACAAGCTGTTATATCGAGAGTGGTCGAAGATTTCATCGATATAACGACACCTTTAAAACAATTCACGGACGCTGTGTTAGCCCCAGAAGGCACTTTAGGCCGTGAGCAAAATTTCAACGATAAAACGCATGCCCTTCAAACATTTTCCAACAGGGCAGCAAAAACGGCTAGAATGGTGGCCGCTGGTGGTACGTGGACGTATTATTATTATAATTCTGTTGTAAAATCTTACTACAATCTTGTAAAATCTTACTATAATCCTATTATAAAATTCTAGGTAGTGGAGGTAACAAAAAATTAGCAGAAGCGTTGACTGCAAGTGCTTCGCAAGTTGAATCTTTAACACCGCAATTAATTAATGCCGGACGAATTCGAATGACTTACCCGGACAGTAGAGCTGCAGATGAACATTTCGAAAATTTGCGACAGCAATATGCCGAAACGATGCAAAGAGCACGTGCATTGTGCGACGAAGCAACTGACAGTGGAGATTTCATTAGAACTTCTGAGGAACAAATGCAAAAGCATTCGTTCCTGTGCGAAGAGGCTATAGCAAAGAGTCATCCACAAAAAATGGTCGATAATACAGCTGCCATTGCTAGATTGGCTAACAGGGTAATTCTTGTGGCAAAGCAAGAAAGTGATAATAGCGAGGATCCCGCATTCATTCAGAGAGTGAATCAAGCTACAGATATTCTTCAAAACAGTAAGTAATACATAAAATACAAATCTAATGAATTGAAATTTTTTTAAATATATTTAAATACGAATTTTATGAAAAATTACTTTTATTTAGGTGTTGCTCCAATGGTTCAAGATGCAAAGTTGGTTGCAATCAATATCAATGACAGTAATGCAATTTCCCGTTGGAGGGAAAGTAATCGTACAGTGAGTAATATAAAACATGAATTAAAGTTTAATTTTTATCGTCATTATGAATAACTTATTTATTATTATGTAGCTTCTGTCTAACGTTGGACAAGTCCGTAAAGCTATTGTAATTCAACCAGACTTAATACCTCCACCAGAGGTATCGCAATTACATCTTAATGATGGTAAGTGTGTAAAATATTTATTCGTACATTCCGTATTCTTTTATGTTTTGTAAAAATGGCTTTGGGACTTTCTTTGGGAATAGAAAATTAATTGAGTTCTATGTTTTTTCGTAGTTCTATCTTCATACTTTACTTACTTGTGCTTTGAAGTATCTAAAAGCTATTTACCCAACGAAATAAATGAAATTCGCTTATTATAACATATAGTTTTATAGACGAAATTCAAATATCTGTTTTTTTCGTAACATAAAAATTTTTAACATATTTCTTCCAGAAAAACAATTGCCAAGCCGTCAATATAATTACTTCATAGATAAAGGTATTATACATTTGCATGAAGATAATTTATGCATGATTGATTATTACATTATAATAATTAAATACTACTTTTACAAGTTCATTAGATACGCATTAGAATGAACATTATTAATAATCTGAAAATATCATGTGCAATACTAAATTTATTTTACATTTTGAACTTAATATTTAATAAAACTTAAGAGAGATAGGATTTCTCAATATAGCTTTTTTTATTTTATATTATTTTGTAATTTTAATAAGAAAATTTGAAAATATTTCTTTAAATGCTAGTTGGTGAACCATTAAGAAATCAACCATCGCCAAGCAATTTATGTGTCATCAACTCTAGTCTAAATACAAATAAACCCCAACATCGCTCTATCAGCCCATTACCAAAGTGGGCACGTGAAGGTATTTACCATTATTTGAAAAAGATCAAACAAAATTTCTTTTTTCTTCTTAAATAATATTTGCAAATAACTGGAATCAAAAAGTAAAAATAGATACATAAATTTTTGAAGTATTTGTTTCCTGATATTAAAACATGGAAGTAATTTTTTTTTTATCAGGAGATAACCCTGATCTCCTATATCAAGAACTGGCTTCTGACAACGAGTTAGAAAAATCAGTTCACGATGGAGGTAATTTAAAACTAATATTTTTGAGGATTAAAATTGCAAGTACCCGACGCTTAATAATTATTCTATTATTCGTGGGGAAAAAGCATGTGTATAATGAAATTGAATATACATTGTTTTACAAAGCATTTTTTTAACAATAGGATTTGAAGGAATGAACCATAAGCAATTCTAAGTTAACCCGGGATTACCCACCTGGGGGTCTAGAGCAGGTACATCCCGGCGACTAGACCCTCACGTGGATAATTCCGGGTTAAATTAGAAAAAAACTATTGTTCAGTGAAAGAAATAATAGTGCATTGAATTTATTTTCGTTGAATTTCATGAATATGCGTATATACTAATAAGCATCTAAAAATTCGTTATAAATATATTAAACAATTTATTGTTTTTTATAATTTACATGACATTTTATCAATCAAGAAATCTACTTTTCATTTACCCGCTTATATATTGATACTATTGTTGTACAATTTATAATTTTCATTTTCTCTATACTAACGATAATTGCATTCATTATTTCTAATAACTAAAAGTATGTTCATTTTTCTTTTAGTCCATTACATAGTTGTCATGTTTGTTGGTGCATGTTCGATCATACTAATACATAATTTAAAATTATTAATATGTGCTTATATTTCTAATGCTACGTGGAATAATAGTCTATTATTATGATTGCGACAATGATGATGGTAATTAAATGTGCATTGTTTTTATGTTATGTTAAGTATACTCTGTTTGTATTGATAAAGAATTTATTATTTAAATTTAATTTATTATTCATTGTTTTTTGTAGAAATAATAATAATAATAATTTTACCTTAAGCAGAAGTCGTCCCACCGCGTCCACCTTTGCCTGGTGGAGATATTCCACCTCCACGACCTCCACCGCCTGAAACAGATGACGAAGATGAAATGTTTATGCACGCACCGCAGCCTAATCAGCCTATTATGGTATACTCAATTTATGTTTCAATTTTATATTCACAAAAATGCAAGGTCGACATATAATCTTGGTAAAACTTTAGATGGCTGCCCATGGCTTACATCAAGAAGTACGACAATGGTCCAGCAAAGATAATGAAATTATTGCTGCTGCGAAGAAAATGGCTATTTTAATGGGCAGATTATCAGGCCTAGTTAGAGGAGAAGGTGGTAATAAAAGGGATTTGATCGCATGTGCTAAGGCCATTGCAGAAGCTTCTCAGGAAGTAACTCGTTTAGCTAAGGAGTTAGCTAGAGAATGTACGGACAAACGTATTCGTACTGTATGTATTCAATTTATCTATTATAATATATATAATGTATAAGACACGGAATTAATATTTTTCATAAATTCTTTTTTATAGAATCTTCTTCAAGTTTGCGAACGGATACCTACTATAGGTACACAACTAAAAATATTATCAACAGTGAAAGCTACAATGCTAGGTGCACAAGGTACAGTATACAAATTGTTCAATTTTTTATATATAATAAAACATATTTTAGTTCTCTGAAATTAATTTCAATAATTAATGATTATTAAAAAATTAATATGTCACAGAAATTGGGGAGTTTTATATTTTAATACCAATTAACGAAAAAATAGTTATTAATAACATTTTTCATACATAGAGACGCTCCCCACCTGGGAAGAGTTGATGCTTTATGGTAAAAATGTTGATAAATTATGCTTGATGTTTTTATTATATTTTTTAGAATTTCTTTCCTTTAATTGTTTGAACATGCCACAGTTTTGCATTTGCATTACAATGCATGCATATTTTAGTCTCTGAAATAATTGAATAAATAAATTTTTATTATTTATTACAATTATATATATTATTTTATTATATGAAATTTAAGAATATTCAATAAAAGAAATTACTGAAAGATTGTGATATTTATATTTACAAATGAAATGTTTTTACTCTAAATTATAAAATGTATTTCATTTTTTAATCTTCTAATTTCCAATTTAATTATTGATGCGTTTGATATGCCTCTGCTCATCACGATGTAGACGAATTGATTGGCTGCAGTAAGTTGATGAAATAAATATAAGTTAGCCTAGAAAATATAGTTAAAAATAAATAATATGTGAAAATTAACATTGTGTAAATTTAAGAAG
The DNA here is from genome assembly GCF_011392965.1 of Frieseomelitta varia. Lineage (NCBI taxonomy): Eukaryota > Metazoa > Arthropoda > Insecta > Hymenoptera > Apidae > Frieseomelitta > Frieseomelitta varia. The sequence continues at coordinate 104,704 of NW_025109958.1, forward strand.
CAACTATACTCTGAAAGATATATTTCATATATATTATATGTGATACAATTCGCAGTTTTTGTAACATTAACTTAAATTAGTCTAAAATTTCTATTCTAGAAATTTTAGAATATTAGAATATTTCTATCTCTATTATAGAATTTTGTATATTTTGACTTTATTCTTTTAGCATGATTTTCTTTTATCTGTATATGTTTTCTTGTTCCCTTTATGAAATACTGTTTTTGAAGACTTAACATACAATGTTTTGTATGGACACCTACATGCACCGTTATACATTGAATAATGTTAGCATTCATATTCACATATTTGCATGTAGTTTTCAATGTAATAGAGTCATTACACAATCTTATTCATCAGTTATTATGTTTTTACACATTCCTTATTACAATTGCAATAATTTTTTTTTAGCACGCAACGTATATGTATTAAAAATTGAATCATTATACTAAAATTGTTGATAAATAGTCCATTTCTATTTCATTGTTATTCTATGTACGTTAATCATATAATGTAGTATACTTATAAAATTTAATAGTAGGTATAGACACTTATTTTTTAACACGTTGGTTCTGAAACTTTCATGAAATGACTTAAATTTAGCACAAAAATTATCTCCATTGAAGTATTTTAATATATATTTTTTTAGACAATGAGCGTGTTAAAAACTGATTTTTATTTTTATTTTCAATTAAGTGTTTTAATTTTATGTTCAATTAAGTGTTTTTTTCTATTTAATACATAATTCACATCTAAAATACAGGTACTGAAGAAGATCAAGAAGCAACAGATATGTTAGTTGGAAATGCTCAAAACCTTATGCAGAGTGTAAAAGAAACTGTTCGAGCCGCAGAATGTGCCAGCATAAAAATACGTACCGCATCTGGTATGAAATTACGCTGGGTTCGACGGCAGCCTTGGTATCAATATTAAAAAAAAAAATTGCAATAATGAAAGTGAAATGTAACAGATGGGTAAGATTTCTTAATACATTTTGATACATTTTGATCGATTCCACAATATATCATAAAAGTGTTCTAATGAGGGATAACATTCAAATTCTTAAAACTGGTACATAATGGAATTTAAAACATATGGGATTTTTTTATTCGTAATTAATTTTTAGAAATAAATATTGAAAATTTTAAAAAGTTAAGTAACAGTACTTCTAGCAGTAATTATGAATAAAAAAGAATGTAAACTTAAGTTTTTATGGTTTTATATATTCAGATCCATTTTAGATGTTTGAATGATATCCTCAAAATATTCACTGATATAAATTTTATCGTATAATTTATACTTATAACTATACTGACTGCTATATTCATTGTGTAGAAGTTATAGTTGATAATGTGACAAACAAGCTAGTGATTAATACAATTAGAAACATATTTCATACGAATTGAGAGATATATCTCAATCGAGAAATATTTTTAGATGATATGTTGAAGAGAATGCTTAATTAACAATCTTCAGAGTCTATCTCTCTTATAAAGTTTCATTAAGAATCAGGAAATAGAAAATATAGAGATGATAAAGCTTATGCCTTATGCAAATTACCAATTTACTATATATTTTTACTAGTAATAAGTGTACTTCCCATACGCGTTCGTGCGCGCCACACACCCAGGACCTACCAATTTAAAATCAGCACAATTAATAAATATAACAAATTTTTATCTACATTTATTAAAATGCCATATGAAACCAAGATATATTTTTGCAAAATGAGAATGCGTGAATATAATTTTAATAGGTGCTATTTACCGCAATATATGTATACGTAGGGAACCTTACATGCAATACTATAATGAGGAAATCTATTTTTGTAAGTTTTATCTAATCATCCTTTTTAGAGGATTTATATAGTTGTCTTTATAATATATTCTTATTTTTTTCGAACTGGTGCTATATATGTGCAATATAGATCTGATATATATTGAAAAATATAAAAGTAAGCAATGTAAAACCAAATATGTATGTGGAATCAATTTAATATATAATTTGAGGAAAATTGTAAATTTAATACGAACGTATATAACAGTTTATAAAGTGAAATTGTGGAATATTTGCAGTATATAATATTCATTTTAATAATTCAAGATAATTTTATATAAAGCTATTTATAACAAAGATTAATTTTTATTATATAATATAAATACAAAAGTTTGTCAAATATACTTTATAATATATTATTATGTACACAATATTAACCTAAGAAATAATAAATTTATTAAAATAATACCATTGTTGTTGAAGACATTATTCAAGAGAATCCCTCTTTATCGAATGTAAACCAGGAACTGAGGCACCTGGCATTTTATTTTTTGGTATTTTTCCGGGTCTTAAGTAAGGATTATCTATAGCATCTTGTTGTGTTGTAATTTCTCCATTTTGTTCAATATCTTCATTTTGTCCTTTCATACCTATAAATATATAAAATATCATAAATTAATTTACCATAATAATAACAAAATAAATTTTTTAATATCTATTTAAGGTAAAATAAGACCTTCTTCCAACTCTTCTCTTTCTTGCTCCTTTTTCTTTTTAATTGGGCTTGGTTCAAATTGAAAATCTTGATCAGTTTCAAAAATTTGATCCTGCGGAAGGAGTGCAGAAAGATAACTAGGAAATTGTGGTTTACATGATATTACTGAAATGAGATTTAATTCTTAATTAAACATTGTATTGCTTATATAGAAATTTTCTATTTTGTACAAATTTTTAAAAAAATCTCCACTTACATGGGAACATACTGTTATCTTCCGTTAAAAACAGACTGTGTGTTTCCCCAGTTTTTGCAATAAATCTTGTTAAAGCTCTTTCAATATCACGTTTTTGTGTTGCTGCTTTCTCTCTTATTGCTTCGTATTCTGTTACTGGTTGTTTATGTGTCTGTTTATAAGTAAGTTATGTAAATTAAAAGCTGTAATTAAAAGCTGTATTGTAGAGTAACTAAAAATATTAATGAATATAATTGTATAAGCCTTTGAAAAAGTACATGTATTTTTATTCTCATAACTACTTTACCGGTGTTCGAATGTATGCATGCGGATCAGGGAAAGCTGGTAAATAACTCGGTATGTGAGACGGATGACTCTGTTTCACTCCAGCTTGCAAAATATTTAATTGCTTCGATTGAGTTTGTTGCTGAAGCGGTGGCAAAACTGTTCTATTGGCTCTCTTGCCATAACTTTCCAAATTATCTAATTTTATACCCATATTTACCAATGCTACTATAACATCCGCAATAAGCGGTTCTGTTCTACCAGAGAGTTCACAGTAATTCCTTGCAGATTCTCCAACCTCTACAAGAACTATAAACAATTTAAGCACATGTTACAAATCTGTCTAGTGAATAATAAGATAAGTTTAATAATAATCTCATAAGTGTTTATTCAGTTTCTGAAATTTCTATCCAATTACATTGATTTCCATTCACATAACCTATTTAGGTTTAATATATTTTATATTTATGTTATATAGATTTATAACAGTATTCTCTTCACATAAATTTTTTACATAATCTATATTTATATTTATAATACAAATATTTATCATCTGTGTTTATAATCAATGATATCTTAATGAAGTTGACAAATTTCGAATACGGAGAGGTTAGAAATACTAGAATTAATTAAAATACTTACAAGACAGTAGCATTTCTGTGAGAACTTCTAGTGCTTGTTTTTCACAAGTATCGTAACCACATTCGACTAAAATACTACAGACTACATGATTTAATATTTTCCTCCTTGTGTTTGTTGTTTGAAAATCCATGTTGTTTGGAGTGGAGGAACAATAAGCGAAATTTACCACGGTAAGAAACAATTATTTGGTGTGCTACTGTAAGTACTGTATACTAGAAACTCAAAAGATAGTTCAAAACAATGTTCAATAAAGTACGCTTTTGTATACATCGTTTCTATTTCGATAGAATTATTTTTTATACAATAAATTAATATATCTCCTAGTTACAAATTTAATATTTTAACAACTTGGAAAGTAACTAAAGCTTTTTACAAATACAGACTTATTATTATTTTTTAAAAATAAAAATTAAGATTTTACAAATAGAAGGGAATAATCTTCATAATAACAATAATAAATTACATATGGTGATCACGAATTCCCAAATCTATCAGAATTTCACTAAAATGTGCTCGAGTTGTTCTATTTGAAATACGGTTTAAGCTATTTTATTTTATATTTAACATCTATTAAAATCAAAACATCGAACTTTAATTAAGTTAAATTTGTAATAACGATTTTGTAAAATAAAAAAAATATTTACACGCTTTTATTACATGATCGTGTTACCAATCAGCTTGAACCTTACAAATAAATTACTTAACAGTGAATGTATTAAGCTTTTATTTGGTGTTCCGATCGTATGTGATTGAACCGAACATCTGACATATACGAGATAAATAATAATTCTTAATGTAACAGAAAATCTCTATCCTAAACGCGTAATCGAGTAATGTATACATTTGCAAAGCAGTAAATTAACTGATACGCATTTGTTATACAAGTATCAACTACGACGCGCATGTATATAAATCCCATTTTGGAGAGAAGACATTATATGAGAAAGATTATTTTAATGTATAATTAACAACTAAGATTATGGCGTCAGGTTTGGAAAGTTATGTAAATCGTATCCTTTTATTTATCTTGTCTTTCTACCTTGTTTATTTTATTTTTGGTAGCCACATTTATCCTTAGCAATTTCCTAGATACTGTTTCCATAATCACTTCAGATGGTAGAAATTTCATCGTAAGTATACTATTTCTAATGTGTACGTGTTATAATTTCTTTATTAATTATATATTATAATTATTATTGCAATATTCTTACACATGTATTGTCATGTAGAGAAATATATCTTTCATAATTGTGACTGACTATTCAGTTTAATGTTTCGTGTCGATAAATGACTAAGACCGTTTTTTCTTTTTGCAAAATGCATTGTAGTTGTTTTAATGTTGAGATTATAAATACTAAAATTTTTCATTTTTCAGGGAACGTTGAAGGGTTTTGACCAAACAATTAATATAATATTAGACGAGTCTCATGAACGTGTGTATAGTACAACTCAAGGTGTAGAGCAAGTAGTATTAGGTTTACATATTATCAGAGGTGATAATGTGTAAGTAATTTAACTTAATTTATTCTTCGTGTATTTGAAAGATATTTTTGTTCATAATATTAGCTTATTTGTTTTAAAAATTTGTTCATTAATTATTCAATTTAAGTATATTATGTATAATGTTATATTATGTATAATACACGAAATAGAAAATATTAATTTTATGTTTTTATTCTGGCAGTTTCAGACAATGCAAATAAAATAAAAAAATACATATAATTATTTCAATAAAAAAATACATATAATTATTAATTTTATTTACAATTCATAGTCGCTTATCTCATAAATGTTTAAAAAAATACTAAATAAATAAGTAAATTATTTTTTTTTCTTCTTTTAGGGCAATTGTAGGAGAATTGGATGACGAGATGGATGCACGTTTAGATCTATCAGCTATAAGAGCTGATCCTTTAAGTTCTATTGTACATTGATGAAAAAAGATTACAATTATAATTATTTTTGCTTACAAATAATAGTATAACTAAATAATATCAATAACAACAATAATAATTAAATAAGAATTTGCAACAATGAATTATAATCAAACGAAAGTACAATTTCTTACATGGATTGTATATTGTATAAATTTTATCATTTTTTATATCCATATTTAAAATATTTGCGTTTTGAACAAAGTGCAATGGATAAATACAACCATTGTTTACAACATTACAGATAATAGTAGAAAGACATACTAGAATTAATAATTAAATTGTACAAAAAAGTTTCACTGTGTGATAGTAAACTATATTTTTTACAAATGTAATTTTCATTTTTTAACTTTCTAGGAGTAATAATAAAGAAAAATATGAACAGGTCAACATTGAATAATAAGTGAACAATTCTTTAAATTGAAATATATACTCTGTTTCTAATATTATTTCTCAAAAAGGAAGTATTTCTTAATCTGCGTTTTAGCAGAAAGATGTATTTAATATTAATACATGGAACATATGGTAGCCATCACGGATAAATGTAATTATAGAGTAAAAATGTTACTAATAGTGTAAAACCTAGATTATGATAAGGTTCACATTTATTTAAATACATTTTTAACCTGCAATCCCTACAAAATTTTAAATAAAAATTTCTTTTGATATCCATCTATACCTTTTCTAATGTAAGTAAAAAAGTATGTCCATGTACAATTGTTTTGAAAACTCTTATAAATACATTAGTTTTTTTTTTTTATAAAATATTGCATTTTCGTACTGTATCATGTACTATGTTATTTTATTGGTGTTTCGATTTATGATACTAGGCCTTGAGCCATTTAATGCTTAATCAATATGTTATTTTGATACTGTCTAAACGCAATTTAATCGAACTTATATGCATTTTAGAAGCCAAAATTATTATTTATATATAAATCACACACACACGTACATACCTATACACACATGCATACATACATACATATATTCATATGTATATATGTATTTCTATTATATACTACATATGGAAGACATAAAAAAAAAAAAAATAAAAAATAAAAAAAATAAAAAAAAAGATACAAATCAAACAATACAATTAAACGATTTTTCATTCATCATATCTTATATATTAAATGTCTTTTTAAATGGATAAAGATGTTCAATATATACAGATACATAATTCCATTGAAAATTTCATTTGCTATTATTTATAATAGATGTATTTTATATATTTCTCATGTATAATATTATTTATATTTTTTTTTAAATAAAATATAGAATGTCACGTAATTATGAGCATTACTTACACCATTCATTGGTGTTTATTTATATTTTATGTAAAGAAATGCTTCAAAGTATGTAATTCATGTACAATTTTTAATATCTTTCTTCGATATATAAATTTATATTTTGCTATTTAACCACTAGCGAGCATTTGACACCATGTACAATTGACACAATCAAAAAATCATTAATGTGGACCACCATAAATGAATGCATTATCAGTAATGCATGCTGTACAAATTTAAATTACAATGAGAATTATCACCAGGTACTTTGCTTATGTACCTATTTGAAATTGCTTATTGCCTTAATTATTAGTCACGATATTGGTCCTATTTCGATTTCGTCGCCTGATTCGTCCACCACGTCTATTTTGGTTCGCTCCATTCCACTCAGGTCCCTCCATACCAAAATTTGGATTCGGACCATTTGGATTGAATCCCATCATACTAGAGTCTGGAGGCACTGGAGTAGGACCGGGACCAAAGTTATTAAAATTACCACTGGGGTATGTTTGCGCACCATCATATGAGGTATTAACATCTGGGCCAAAACCTACACCAGGCGCTGGGCCTAACAAACCAGCTCCATTGTTACGTTGAACATTAAAACGTGGATCAAAGTTCATCTGATTCTGAGGCACAACTGGTCCATTCATAGTCATTCCTGGAGGCAAATTGGACATTCCTGTCATACCCATTGGTGGTATGTTTTGAGGACCCATCGGTGCGTTCATTATAGGTCCTATAGGACCCATATTTCCAAGCATCGGATTTGGACCTATTGGCATCATGCTTTGTCCTCCTTGCATTCCTTGTGGTCCAGGCATACCTTGAGGAACGGCCATACTACCAGGACCCATTCCCATGCTCGACATTTCCATTGGTGACTGTTGAACGTTCTTCATCATGGAAGTATTCACATTTTGAGAAGATAAATTGGAAGCCTCGAGAGCTTTTCGACGTGGATCGGATCGAACTTGTGGAGGTGATTTAGGAGTATCCATTTTAATTGGCGGCGGAGACATAGGAGAATCAGCCAATTCAATTTTGCCAATTCTAAAAATTTTACGTAATCGTGGATCATATTTTACCTGTGCATCATTCTTAGTGAGCTTGAGACCCGTATAGTCGGGCCTTGGTATGTCAACGACGTATACTTTGTACGTCATTGGAGGATGCGAAGATATACTTGCATCGATTTCTGTACAAGGTATGTGCGACGGTGCGGGTTTAAATGGTAAGCTCAACATTTGTCGCAAATCTACATCAGACTTAGTGGATGTATCGGTGAATCCTGCACCAACAACTCGAAGATCAGTATCTCCGAAACCGGTTTGAAATTGTTGCCTGAAATCCATATCTTTCCTTCGAAGATCTTGATCGGTCTTAGTTCGAAGATCAGTATCCATATTAGTATCAACAGCAGTAATACCGGAACTATAAATACTTGTTTCTAATCTAAGATGCTTAGATTCCTTCTTGTTATCTACTCTATTAGGACTGCTTGATTTTTGTTCGTCTCTACGTTGTCTCGGATCTCGAGACATACGAGGATCTCTGGAAATAGGTACAGAACTTGTTCCAGGGGAGGAATGTGGACTCGATGTTTCGTTTTCAATTTTTGATAACTGATTCGAAGTATTGAATCTGCTAACACTTTTACTTTGGACATTTGATTCGTCCAATGATATTCTGTCCGGTGAGGCTTCAGCTTGTGAGGAATAATCCGATATATTTTGTTGGGAAGATTTACCCGTTGTTGCCTTTATTGACGATAATAGTTTTGATACTTCGGCACTAATGTCAATTTTACTCAAATCTCCAAGTTTGTCTACAATAGCTGCTGGCTGAGGTATAGTAGGAGCAGAAAGTGCAGTTTGAAATTCTTCTTTAATCACAATATTTTGTGTTTTTTCTGCAGATTCACTTTCTTCTTTCGACATATCTTTATTAGAAAGAACTATTGTAAGATTTCCACTTTCATCATCGTCATCGTCATCTTCATCATCTGAATACCAGTCTTCTAAAATTTGATCTGTATTTCGTGCAGAGCATTCGTTTTCTATATTTTTAAAACTATCTTGAGCCGCCCGTTGCTGTTGCTGAATACGCATAAACAATTCCTGTGCCTTCTTTGGTAGATGAGTTGGTACTTGTTCTTCCGCACATGGTGAAGAAGTATCACAGTGATTATTAGCTCCTTCGTTTGTAATATTTGTTTCTATATATAAATAATAATAAATTAGATAATAATAATAATATCATAAATTAAATAATTTTTGCTAATTTTCCTTTTTATTTTCATTTTTATACTTTATACACAAATAAGAGAACTCGATCTTACCTTCTTGTTCTGTACCTTTATCTTTCTGCTTATCATCATCTTCTATTGGCATTTCTATAACAAGATCTGTTTCTTCATCTTGATCACTTTCCTCGTCGAACTTAGATTTAGTAAGATTTGCTACTTCATCAGCTATACTAACAACAGGTGGAGGCTTTTTTGCTTTTAATAACTGTCTTAAGTCTATGTCTTTCGAATTTTCAAGTAATGATGTGTCTTTCTTTTTTGCCTAAAAGTAAAGATTATTATATAATATTGTAGTCTTTTATACAAATTTATTACATAATATAAAACTGTAATTATCATGCCTGTTCCAGTATCTCATCCTCTTCTACATCTTTTGTAAAATCTTCTCTGTCCCTTGTTTTAATTAAATTTGTTTTGTTTGATTCGATGTTATTAGCTTCAGTATAAAAGTCCATATTTGGCATAGATTGGGGTACTAAAGGTTTCTGCAGATGTTGTTGAGTCGCTAAACCCAACGCGGCATTAGGAAGTTGCAAACCAAGCTCGTTGGCTGATGATTGCAGCAGCATGATTTGTTCGTATGGAACCCTATCTTCATCAGAACCCCAACGAGTTTTCTTTCCTGATGATTTCCTTTCTCTAACAGTTTTCTGCTGTTGCGTTTGTTCTTCTAATAAATTTTATTTTTAGTACAAATTATATCCTTAAAAATATAAATAAAAATATATCTAAATACCTTTTTCTTCTCTTTCGTTACTCTTCTCTGTGGTACTAGTTGGTGCTGAAATATTGAGTTCAAAAAGACTCGGAATTTTTTGATTCGTAATTTCTTGACCTTGTGCCAATGTTCTTGCTGTATTATTTATCATTAACATTGCTCCTTCTCTACTTAAACGTGGAAAATCTCCAAGAATTTCTTTTGGTGCTGTTTCTAAATGTTTTAATAAAATTCCTTTCACCTGTGTAGAAGTATAATAATTAATGTACGCTTTTCTAAAGTATATTAATATAAAAGCTGAAATATAAGTACCTGTTCGTTTAAAGGCTGATGAGAAAATTTACAATTTTCTCCTTGATTACATTTTAATCCTGTATGGAAAAATTTACATGGAAAGTCATGATGCATATAAAGACATTTATCTCTCTTTGCACAACAATCCATAAGATAAAACTTGCATAGTTCCATTTTTCGTGGTGGCAAAGCATTGTGTGAAAAGGGACAATCGTCTCCTCTGTGACACTTTCCTTGCATGTAATAAACGCATATAGCATCTGGATCTTGATTATGATCGTTATTTTGATTTCTCCGCCCGTTTCTATCGTTTCGCATTTGCCCACGGGTTTTATTTTTACCGCCGCGTTCATTTTTACCGCCTCTACGTCCTACATTATAAAAACATCATTTGTACTAATATACAAGAAGAAAACTTAACAAGTTAACTTGGTAATATTAATACATTATCATACCTCCCCCACCACCACCTCCTCTCGAATTACTGCGCTTATTATCATTATCTCTATGTCGATTTACATTAGGCCTTTCATCATAATCTGAGTTACTATCAAAATTTTCATGTTCGTTTGAATGTCTTGGAGAATTATTCTCTTGTGAATCTTTTCTAATAGGTGAAGCACCTCTAACAAATAACATTTCATCCTCATCTTCATTAACATTTTCATCATCGCTCACTTTTCTTCTCTGTAAATCATAAATTTATAATAAGTCTGTGTGAATTAATTGATTTGAATTAATTCTACTAATGATAATTAACTACTAAAACCTTTTGATCTTTATTACGGTCCTCCTCCCTTTCATCTCTTATTCTTTTTCTACTCTTATTTCTATTATTTTTACTTTTAGATTTGGAATCTTGATTTCTAGAACCGTCTTCTTCCAATGCTGCCCTAATTGCTTTTTCTACATCTCCTGCCCAATCTTCTGATGGATTTTTGTATTTTAAAAATCTATCATGCTTGCTACTTCCTTGAACACTTGATTTTTTATTTTTATTAAATTTAGAATCAAAAGTTTTATTTTTCTGTACATCTGCTTTTGATGCGTTTTTATTGACATCATTATTTATTGGTGGTGGTAGAGGCTCATCATCTTCATCGGATGGAATTTCCCCATCTTCCAAGTCATTATCATCATTGCTAGACATATATCAAAAATATATTATTAGCTAAAAATGTATAATATACATTTTCTTTTTTATACCTAATATCGTATAGTTTAGTTATATACTTTATATATAACTAAAATAAAATGTTCAATGTTTGCAACGATGACAGAGATTTTGCTTGATCAACAACTTTAAGAGACTTAAAATAAATTTTAATCTTACATAATTTTATACTACAGAATAGGAATAAGAGTAAGAGTAAAATTTATTTATAATATTAACTAAAAGATTAAAATAATTAAATTATATATGAATATTATATTCTCAGATATCCATTATTTGATCCATTTTTCAAAGCTACAATTTGTTATATTTGTTTGTCTATTTTATCCATGGAAGTGAAATTGAAAATTTTTTTCATTTCACTTTAAAATCATCATTTATCATTATCATCATAATCATAATCATCATCATCAGCAGCATCATCATCATCATTGTTATTACTATCAGCATCATCATCAGCATCATTATCATTATCATCATCATCATCATCATCATCATCATCATTTAAAACTCATTAAAAAGAAATGCAAAATGCATTTCTTTGATAAAACGAAATAAAAAAGTTGCTAGAATAAAATTGGATTGTAATCATAAAAGCTGTCAGGGACATTAACAGCAATAATTATTAGATATATCACACGTTGTTCGTTGAATAAAGGAACATCGAATTTTGGTCGAGCAGAGTATAGCTGAAAGGAGCTTCCGCTACTAGTTGACCTGAAAACATTGGCTGCTTTGGGAGGTGACTAACGACACGTTGTAGCACAACGATCGATGCAACTTTGAAATATATAGTCAACGTAATACATGGTTGAAAAATGACTCTTTTCTCAATACCAGCTATCACCGGCTTATCCGGTAAACAGCGTATTTTGGAAACATACATTCAGTCGTATAATATGTAGAAAGTTGTAATGTAAACGAAGGAGAATCCATATTAAACGAAGTGCACGACCAATCCCATATATTTAAAATAAAATATACGAATACGGAAAGGAAAAAGAGAATTTGCAAGTTGCAGGCGCTAGAAGATTGTTAAATTAGCATAATAAAAAAAGAAACGCATCATATTTGTATACCATGAAGGAAAATAAATAAATTGGAATTTCCTTACCCACAAATCGTGTTCATTATTAACATCATTATTCATCATCAACTATCATAATTGATTTGTCATCAATGCAATAGCATGAACATCGGATATCAATGTACAATGTCACATTTTTATAGCATATCTCATTGTCATCGTTACAGCATTGTCAACAGTGCGTATAACATTTTTCGATATCATGCGTCAGAATTTCTTCGCGTGTAGAACTCGGTTGTATCGTTCATTCACGTGTGTATATGTGTATATGTAAGAGTATACACATGTGTATGCAAGTCAAATGTACATATGAATATACATATATAGCGTACGTCTGCGTACGTGCTGTGTATAAATTTAGTCTGAATGTGTGTTAGATACTTGTATAAATATGTCATACTTAAAACCGGAAAATGTATGTGTATGTATCTTTCTGTATATGTATATTCGTCTCTCCGAGAAGATCTCGTGCGTATTTCTTTTATTTACACAAACTTCCTTTTTCCTTCCGTTTTTATACCAGAACTTAGTTCTTCAATGCTCGTCGAAATATACCATGATCTGCTATATATATATATATATATATATTTAGAAGCATAGCTTATGAATCGCCACAGAGCTAACATTTTTATCATTAGTTTAAAATATTCACATTTACATTTAGTTAGTGAATCAATACTCAAGTAATTGTATGTTGGAATATACACATCGAAGAATCTCTTCGTCACCAAGATGATCTTGGCCTCAAGAACGACACCAAAGCATTCAATGTTCAAACAACTTTACATTATAGATTCTAGAGTACAATAGAAATTCTGGTTCAATTTCAGAGCAATGAAGAAACATGAAAAGAGAATCGCAAAAGAAAAAAAAAGAAGTAAATTATGCGTATTCGAACAGAATAATAATATAGGTTTTCGTTCTCCCTCTTTTTTTTCTTTTTTTTTTTTCTCACAGTGCCAATGGTATATACTGAAACGAAAGCGGGGAAACAGCACGGAGCTTCCGGAGAGGGGGGAAGTCAAATATGTGTAACGTGAGTTGGTATAGAGTAACAGTCTTAAAAATTTCGACTGTTGATTTATTGGTGAATAAAAAATGTGGAGGCAAACCTTTGGATTAGAGTCTCGGCCGCGGAAACACTCTCTAATGCCATTGTTTTGTCCCGATCGATCGTGTTTTGTACCGTATGATATAGCACTGTGGCCCGACGATGATCATTCGATCGATTGACGCGACCACACTCGATGGCTCTTTGCTTGCAAAATAATCGCGTGCCTGAATTCTAGCATTTGAAAGAATTTTCAAAAAAAAAAAAAAAAAAAATTACTCAATTACCAGGACACTAATTAACCTACAAAGAAACGTGTCTCTCGTATGTCTCTCCGTTTCTCTTTCTCTCGGGCGTGCGCGTGCGCACACCCAACAACCGAATATACCAGAAGTTTTTACTAAAAAAAACGTTTCTCTCTGTCTCTTTGTTTTTTCCTCTCTCTTTCTCCCTATTGTTGCCTTACAGTTACATTCCTCTGTCCTCTTTCTTTTTTTTTCTCTCTATACTCCTCCCAAACAACTCTTCTCGCCTGTACACAATTCAGGCTACGCCTTGTTTAATTAAAGCTTCCGTTTGTACTCTCTATTTTGTCCGTGGTTATTGTTTGCACTTCTCGATTCGGCGAAAAATGGATGATAGATATTTCACTGTGGTCCGCTCCTTTCTGCGGCTATTAAATTTCGTCAAATGTCGCGATCTTACCACTGCGACGTCATTCTGACCTGACGTGGCATATGGCCGACCGACGATAAGCCTCTCGCTTACAGGCGTCCCCGAGCTATTTCTTTTTTTCCCGTTACGCTCTCGAACATCAAAGTCAAAACACGAAGATAAGAGCCAAGCTCGATAAGAAACACGCGATGTTTCCGTTGCTTTTTTTCTCTTTTCGAGGCCCCGCAACAATCGGACGGAGAAGAAAAAGAAAAAAAAAACTTTTTCTCTCCGATACGACTCCAAGCTTCTCGCAGGCAGAGTATGACGCAAAAAGGTGTAATTTCCACTTTGACGATTCCCCGCGTGTGTCTGATAACGATGCTCCCTTTTTCCGATTGAAAATTTATCGGAGAGAGCGCGTGAGAGAGAAAGAGAGAGAGAGAAAGGGAGCGACGAAATAATTTCCTCGTCTCGCCTTTCTAAAGAAAACAACTACGAGTTAATCAGACGTGCGTCTATTGTCGAATTCAAGAGAAAAAAAAAAAAGGAAAAAAAAAGAAGAAAATGTTTCTGATGCACGCGACTCGACGCGAATCGTACGTTCTGGATGGATTGACAACAGCGTTTTTAACGTCTCTCCGTGTATACTTCCGCGTACTCTCAGATTATTTATCTCAGCGAAAGAAGAATATATGTTATTTATGAACGAGACTAGTCGCAGGCAGGCGAAAAAGTACGATGGTCGGACAGAGCGTATTACTGTCAGCAGATTGTATAAAAATGTATCAGTTTATGAGACGATGAGCGAAAACTTCAAAGATCAAACTAAACATGGCCACATCTGGAACTATTCTGAGCGGGCAGCTGCACGAAACCTCGGAAGAAGGGCAACGCAAACGGGCGCCGAGCCGAGAGGGAAAGCAGCGCCGATTCCTTTCAACCAATCAGAAACCGTGTTCAACGATCACGTGCCCTCGCTTCCATTATTTGCATTCTCCCACTCTAGCCTTCTCTTACCTTCCTCCCTCCCGCCTTTCTTATTGCTTCTGTTTATGTGGAGCAAATTCCTGAAGCCTTCGTTGACCCTTGGTTTTCTACGCACAACTCGTATGAGAACGAGTTTGTGGATTTATTACCTCTATCAAAAACATCGCATTCCAACTTTCACGCCTTATGTTCACACATTGCAAATATCTTGAAAGTTTGCCTAACTTTCAGTACTTCATGACTACATTTAGATGATTATTCTTAAAAATTACATTTTTTATTTTGATTGATGTATTTGCAGATTTTATTATCGTATTATATATCGTATGCTTGGTAAATTGTAATTTGGATTGCAATTTAGACAACACTCAGTTTGAAAATACATTAAATTTAGAAATTACAAATGTAATAGCTTTTCAGATCAATAACTAATTCTGAATACATTATTAAACATAATGTAGCAAAAAAGGAAAAATCAGAGACTGTTTAATAACTAATAAACTTCCGCAAAGAAAAATCTATTTTAATCGATTTGTGTGTAACTTTTATACAATTAATTATTTTCTTTTACCTTTCTATATAATATTTGTGATAGTATTATAATTCTTTGTTTGTATAATATAACTTCAATTAGTATTTAATGTAGCTTCTACTATTAAACAAATACATAATATTTATTGTGCATTTGTTCATACAGATTTCGTTCTAAATAAGCGTAATAGTTGTATTTGTACAAAAGTATGTATGAAATATGAAACATTTACAGTAAAAAAATATTGCTTCCTTTATATTATCCTATACGCAAATATTCTTAAAAATTATAATCTTATTTAACTTGTTCATGTGATCGATGGCAGAAAACAAATGAAATGCCACTCGACCAGCACTGTCGTAATGGTATATCTGGTAAATGTCGTGGATTATAGATGTGCCTCCAATCTGATAAATCCGAATTACAGTCCGATTGTTCGGGCGGTCCTTTTACTTCTATGCCATTAACACATCTTTTACACTTGAACCTAATATACGAGTAGTAACAAGTATACTTCATTAATAACTATCTTATTTTTGATAAGATTATTTTTGATAAACTTACTTAGCATGAGTATCTGATATAGTATTTTCCTCCAATTTAAATAAATCTCGTAAATCATTTAACGTAAAATGTCTTGCAACGTCTTCTTCTTGATCTACAACTGTCGAACTTAATGCTTTTTTATGCGCTTGCCTTTGGAAAATTTTTTCTTCGATAGTACCAGTCTGTAATATATATTTAAATAGGGAACATTAATTTCTAAAGAGAAATCGTGTAATCCTTCTTTTTACGTACACAAAGGAAACGATATATGAAACAGAGCTTCTTCTGACCATCTCTCCAAACCCTGGCCATTGCTTGATCATCATTCGCAGGATTCCAGTCAGGATCGAACATGACAAGACGATTTGCACCGATAAGATTTAACCCACAGCCTCCAGCTTTAGAGCTGAGCATAAAAATAAAGTCATTGCTATTTGGGTCATTAAATTTTTCTACTACCTTTGATCTTTTTTTAATGGTCATAGTGCCATCTAATCTAACATAGTTATAACAACGTTTATGACACAGTTTTTCGAACAGATCGAGAGTTTGTGTATAATTAGATACCAAAACAATTTTATCATTTGTTGTTGTTTTAATAGATGCTAAAAGGCAATCTAATACCATTAGCTTCCCGGATAATTCTGGCATGATTTCTCTGGAAATAAAATTAAAAAATTCAATATTACGGAATAATGATAAACTTAGAATATTAGAACGATAAATTTTTTCGTTCGAAAGTTACGTACCTTGTGTTATAATTTGCTGGCATTAATTTTGCAGCGTTTTCAAATCCATCACATTTTCCCAATATTTTGTCATATACTAAATCAGGGTGGTTGCATAACTTTTTCAACAATGTGATTGCTGCAAGTGTAGAAAAACTTTTTCCCTTCTTGGAATTTTCTGAATTTTCTATAATCAAAAAAATATATAAACATATCAATTACATTTAATGATTTCAAGTATTTTAAATAATAACGAATTATCAATTATAATTATTAAAGAATTTAATTAAACTTATAAATCAAACCTTCCATCGATCTTTTAACACTATCGCTTTGTATAAAATTATTATAGAGATCAGTTTGTAATTTTCCCATTTTTATGCACACCACTAATTCATATTTTAAAGGCAAATATTTTGAAAGTAAGGCACTGGTACGTCTAATAAGACATTTATTCACAATGGTTACTAATTCCGTTAAGCGTTCTTGAGCAAGAGTACGATCAGCATCTGTTGCAGCTGCATCTTGACCACGTAAAATAGGTATTTCGAATTTTTTCCGAAATTCCTGAAGAATGAAATTTTAATATAACATTGATATTCTTGTTGAGATATTTGAAAAGTCTTTTTAATTTTCAAAAAACATTAACTGACGTACTTGTGCAGTTCCCAGTAGACCTTGATTAACAAAATGTACAAGAGAAAAGTACTCTAAAAGATCATTCTGGATAGGTGTTCCACTAAGTAATACTCTTCTTTTGGCTTTCAAATTTATAAGCGCTTGATACGTCTGATTTTCGGAATTTTTTAAACGATGTCCTTCATCGCACAATACGAGTCCAACCTCATCTTGATGAAGAACGTGTGCGTGCAAACGAAAAGTTTCGTAACTGATTATCAAAATAGGATTTATACACCTACGACCATAAGTTTTCATAAATCCAATAAGTTTTGTGTCGATGTCTGCTTTGTTTCCACCATCAATTGCCAGTGGTTGAACTTTATTTTTTAACCATTTAAAGATCTCGTTATACCAATTTTTAACTAATGAACTTGGAGCAACAATAATAGCTTTCTCTATAAGTGGTTTAGCTTCAGGTCCTTTAAACATAGTAAATTTTACGCATTATGTAGAAAATAATATCAATACTCTAAGTGTCAATTTACCTTGTTTTAACAGAGTCCATAATAGAGTTATACACTGTAAAGTTTTTCCAAGACCCATTTCATCTGCCATAATGCATCCATAGGCACCTTCAATGCGTTTTCCTGTTACACACTCGTACATAAACTTTACACCTTCTCTTTGATGGGGCCTTAAAATATTACATAATATAGGATCTACCACTACATGCACAAGTTGTTTAGATCTGAAATATAAATGAACAAGAATTACAAGGAATTTTTAACAAAGCTTCATAATCATAAAATACTTATACTTACTGATCTGCTTTCAATTTCTCATGTTCAGATAATTCAGGAGGTGAATAAACAACAAGTGCATTAGCTTCCTCAGGATCGTGTAACGCTCTACGAGGACCAGATAAACGTATTCCCAGTGCACGGCCAGATAATTGATAACCAGGAATTGGTATTTTAAATGGCTTACTAAGAAGTTTTTTCATACGTTCTTCCTGTAAATTTGCATTGTAACTATTGTATTATTATATAGAATTTATATTAATTATTTATTGAGAATTATCTAACATATAATATTCACATGTTCAGAAATTATTTCTTGAGTGGCTTGTACATCATCAGATGAAAGGGTTACTGCTTTATATTCTGCTATTTGTACATTTTTGATGTTGCGACAAACCTTTTTTTTTGGCTGGTGAACAGGTACAAGCCTTGGTGGTGTTACACTATTAGATATATCAGATAGCAATGGGCGTTTGCCAGTTTTACTAGGAGCCAAAGATCGAATCTTACATGCAATGAACATGAAAAGTAATAAAAATGAAATTAAAATATAATAAACACATAATAAATATTAAATTTAATAACAATGATGATAATAAACATGTCTTTGAATATTAGAGTGTGAAGACTATGTTTAACTATTATTAACTCTGTAATTGTTAATATAAGTCATTTTTCAATAAAAGCTAAACTAATTTTGATAAAAGAAGTTTTAACCAATTTTACAAAGACTTACCATTTTGAATTGAGATACGTCATTTTCGAATTTCAAAATACTTTATTTTGTAACATCGTTATTTTCGTGTAGAATTATTAGTATATACATTTCACTTGTTAAGCTAATAAGCAATATGTAATAAATTTTACAAGTTTCGCGGTTACAAAAGTCATACAGTTTATTGTAGTCAGATCTCAGCGCACCTATCGTTCAGTATTGAAAACTAGTACCGTACAATTTAAATTTCAATTATGAAATGCTTTCGTAAAGAAAAAGTTAAAGGTTAAATTATTTATATATATATATATTACATATATATTACATATATATTACATATATTGCATATGAATTTTTCTAATATTAATTTTAACGATTTTATCTTGTGATTTTATCTTATGTCACTAATTTCTTCACAAAGTGAAATTTTTAAATTTGATAATTTCAGTTTCATGGCAGACTGTAACTATAAAAATATTTTAATTCTTAGCAATAAAATTATTGTTCTGCAAATATGTTACCTAAAAAATTCATACTTAAATCATCATCATCTTTCGCAATATCTTTGTTACATTTTTTATGTGAAGAGTTAAAGATGCATTTAATAAGATCAAATGATTTAAAATTGTTGTTAGGTTTTATGCCATAAGTATCTTTCAAGAATTCCAGAACAGCTGCTTTATTTTGTAAACTATTGAAAAACAATCTATTTTTCTTGGGGAGTATTTTTTCTAACATAAATACAAGGTGATGATGAAAACATATAAATTGGGTCGGTATAATTGATGTAATATCAAGCCAATTTTGTACACAATCAAGAGGTGTAACTGAATATCCAGAAAAAAGAGCTGGGTTTGTTAAAATTCCTCTTGCAGACATCACTGCGTCGCAATTACTTTCCTTATACAAGTTTTCTGCGCTTTCTAAACTTTTTACATCTCCGTTAGCAATGAGTGGTAATTTCACACTATCTCTTACTAATTTCAAACTATTCAAATCAATTGGTTCACATCTCATTTCTGGAGTTCTAGCATGAACGGTAAGAAATGAAGCACCTGCTTTCTCGAGAATTCTACAGAAGTCAATAGTTCTATGAATATCCTTGAACAATCTAATTTTTGCAGATACAGTGAAAGGATATGGAATGCGATTTCTCACTTGATATATTAAATCTTTTACAAGATCTGGTTTCTTAAGTAAATCAGCTCCATATCCTTCTTTTAATGCCCAACGCTGTGGACACCCACAATTTATGTCAACTCCATTGCAATATCTGAAAAGAAAAATGATTAATTAAATGTATATATTGATTATCAAAAATTAGATTTAATATTTTGGGAAAGCTTACGGAGCAACTAGTTCTGTTGCATTAAGAAAATCATGTACATTTTTAGCAGCAAATTGAACAACTAGTGGTTTATCCCCATTATTAGTTGAAAATTCATTATCTCTGGCCTTTTCAGATTGTACAAATGAATCAGCTAAGATCATAGGTGTAAAACATATATCACAATCATATTGTCTTACTAATGTTCTAAATTGTAATCTGTTAAAAAAGTATTTATATCATTTCTTTATTATTGAAAAAATATTAGAAGCATAATGATTTTTTTACTTACTTGCTGTATCTAACCATTGGTGCACACACCTTTATCATCTTTGGCTCTTTTAAGATTTCTACTATATCAATTGACATTTTTTTTTACTTTTAAAATTTTGTCCTAAAAAAAAATTAAATATTACACATATATACCTAATAATAAATTTATATGTATATAAATACATATTTAATAATAAAGTTATATATAAAACTTTTTTTACATATAACATTTTAGCAAAAGAGTGGAAAGCATTATTTTTTATAAAAATTTTATTTTTTTGTTTACTTAAAAGCAAAGTAATAATCACAATCTTTTGTTAAATAATATAGGTATATATAACATATATGACATTAAGCAAATTTGAACAGAAATTGAAAACTAATTGTTTTAAAATGTTTTCAATTATTAATTTTACAGTACAAAAAACCAGTTAAATTTACAGTTAGAAAAACATGTGTATACATATATATGTGTATACTGTCTACAATATGATATGTATTGTCTGCATATCATTAAATAATTTCATATAAATTTCTTTTTTCAATATTCAAATTAATTCATGCATTTACAATGCGCTATAATAATTCTTGTAAGTATTATTTATTTATTTGTTTCCTTATTGTTGTTATAAATATTCGAAAAATTTAGATATAACCTTATTTATTCATAAATTATCATTGTTCTATATAATTTTTAAAAATGCTATTAATTTTTACTTTTACTACATTTTGTATATATATGTACTAAACAAAAATTAATATTTATTACAAATAATAAATAATAAATTTAATATAAATAGTAGCTATTCTTACAATTAGTTTTCTTTTAACCTATGTCATCTGTTATTTTTCTTAGTAACTTCACTAAATGTAATGTTTTCTTATGTACACAAAAAGAATTACAAATATATTACAAAAACAACTTATCATTATTGTTTTATATTATGCACAATATATTGTAAAAAATTCTGTCATATATTAAATTATTATGATTTCAAAAGCTTCTGGAGAAGAATGTCCTTTAACAAAAGGTAGAAGTTATAAATATACATTAAGTATGTATTGTGGAGATGGTCTGAAATTCATTATAAGCTGTTTTACTATTTTGACCATTTCTATCACAACAACATTAATTTTACAAATTTTATATGCTGATGGAAGTCCACAGGTATTTAAGCTAATAAAAAGATATTGTACAATAAGCTATAAATATCACTTATAACATTATTTTATGTTAGGATAAAGCTAGCATTCATGGTGCAGTTGCAACAGATTATACAAATTGTTCACAAATTGGAAGTAAAATATTACGAAAAGGTGGTAATGCAGTAGATGCAGCTGTAGCAGCTACCATTTGTATGACAGTGGTAGCTCCACATAAAACTGGTCTGGGTGGGTAAGTTACATACATCACTTTATTATTAATTATTGTAATTTATAATTACTATTTTAGAGGTGGTTATATGATGATATATAATCATAAAGAGCAGTCAGAACCAATTATTGTTGATTTTGCTAATAATACAATCACAGGTATGTATTTGAATAATAATTGAAAAAATATTTTATATTATTTTATATTATTTGCATTATGTGTATGTAATAATTTTGTACAAGATGAAATACGCATACCAGCAGTATTAAAAGGATTAGAACATGCACATAAGTTAAAAGGTAAACTACCATGGAATGAAATTGTTAAACCTTCTGTATCTCTAGCCAAAGAAGGGTTTGTTGTATCAAAAGAGTTAGCAAGTGAAATATCAAAAAATATTAATTATGAAATTCTATATGGCCATATTAATGCAGGAGATATATTAAAGTTACATGATCTTAGTGATTTATTAAACGCTGTAGCACTGGAAGGAACTAATGGTATAATAATGTTATTTTGATTATAACCAATTAAAAAATTTGTTTATTAATATATATTAATACATTTACTCATTTGTTTCATTTTCAGTGTTATATAACGGAAGTTTTTCACAGAAACTTCTACATGATAAAGTTAAACTTTTAAAACTTCTTCCACAATTCGTAAATTATAAACCTGATGTATATATAGCAAAAAAATCAAGTTTTTATAAACACGCGATATATTACTCTCCACATATGTCATTATTAAAATCAATGATTACAGCACTGGAAAATCTTAAAATATCTACTGATAATACATCTATAGCAGAAACAGATATAGAAGTAGCAAAAACATTAATAAATTCAGTTTCAATACCGTTACAAATAAAACAACATGGTTTGTTATATTCCACTGTTTTTATTTTAAAAAGAAATATATATGTATATATATATACACATGTTTTGCAGCAATATTGATTTCATATAGTAACAATTTTAGTTGAAGAAGAAAGATATACTGGAGTTGTTGCAATGGACTGGGAAGATACTTATGTTTGTATTGTAACGTTAGTATTATAAAAGTTTAATATATTTCATTTAATAAATTTGATAATATAAATGTACAATTCTTATAGTGGACTTAGTACACCATTTGGTTTTGGACATATGTCAAGAGTTGGTTTTTTGCTGGATAAAGCTGATACTAACAATACCTTATCCACACTTGTTCCAATAATTTTTCATAATGAAAAAGCATTATGTGGATTAAGAGGAGTATTTGGAACTGATGATATATTAATTATTGGACAATTATTATACAATATTATAGTGCGCCAATTAAACGTTTCTGAAGCTATTGAACATCCAAGGTAAAAAATAGATTTTACCTTTTATAAAAATTATAAAATTTGTGGAAGTATTTTTTTTTAACACAATTTATATTTAAGGTATTATTTTTCGTCAGACGGATTTGTTATAGAAAATGATCCAAAACATTCTATAGATGCTCTAATACAAAATCAATTAAACTTAATTGTACCAACACCACATTTGGAAACTGATTCAGTATTAAAAAGTGTGAATGTAATTATAAAGAGAAAAGATTTAATGTCAAGCCATTCAGATAGTCGTGGAGGTGGCCTTGCGTCAAGATTTTAATAACTTATTCATTTTTATTTTTCTTTTATTAAATATATTTTTATATTTTTTATATTTATATATACAAAGTATTATATTTAAGTGAATATAGTGGAATATCTTACAAAGACTTCATATTATTAAAAAAATGTTTCTACACAAATTTCTTGATATGAAGATATACATTCATGATAAAACAAGATTTTTTATGAATTTTTAAAATTCTAATTAAAATTAGATATTTATTAAAATGAAAAATAATTTATACTATTTTATAAAAATAATTTTATTTCTTTAATCATTTTTATATAAAATTATACAATAAAATTTAATCTATATTATATATTTTAATTTGAGTAAATTATTCACATCTTTTCATACTTGTGATTGCTGTTTTTCTTCTTTGTATTCCCTACTTAAATCAAGTTGTCTCAATCTAGCATACATTGCACTAGCACCAAGCACAACAAAGTTACTTATCCACCACAAATATGATTTCTTTTCATTAAACCAATAAGTTGCTAAAACTGTTTGTGCACAAGCTTTAGCAGTTCCACTAATATTGTGTGTTAAAGGAGACGTTACTTTTATCTGAAGTGCTGTAGCAAAACCAATAGCAAAACCGCAAATACCACCAATGATCATAGCAAACCAAAAATATGAAGACCCAATTTTGTCATAATTGTACACTGTAATATATTCTCCATTAGCCAACATCAATGGAAGAAATATAATGACACTATATGCATTGTTACAATAAGAAAGTAACCAAATATCTTGATTTAATTTAGGAAGAACTTGTTTCATATGAATGGAATATAAAGAGAGAGTTAATGATCCTAGTACACCAAAAATTGTTCCTAGAATAGACAAAGAACCAGCAATATGTTCTTGATCTACACCAAGCCAGAATCCAGTCACAATAAATGCACAACATGCAATACAATCTATAGAAGTCTTTTGACCTGTGGAGTTATTACAAGTTATTACATCTGCATGAACCCTTCTTTATTTTTAAGAAATTCCTTACCTAGCATAAGATATGTGAAAATAACATTAAATACAGTTGTTAGTGAACGTCCTATGTAATAAAATGCAACATCAACATATTTTAAACATAAGTTGTTTGTCGCAATCGTTCCAGTAAATAGAAGAGACAATGGCAGTACCTATAAATAGATGAAAAACAACAAAAATATAATTCATATCACCAGAAAATTGTAACTTACCTTTCTAAGTGTTTCTTTGGTATATGGATTACCACAAGGGAATTTAATATATTTTGGGAACCACTTTGACAAATTGCTAAGAATTACACACATGATCAAGGATATTATACATTGGCACCATGTTATAAAAAGAGGTGCATCCAAATTTATAGTATTACTGGATAGAAGAGCTTTATTTACAAATACTGTCAATATAGAAATTATCCTGTAAAAGTGTTCAATTATATATATAACGAGTTTGCTAATAGAAATTAAATAATTTTATTTTTTTAGTGCAAGATAAAAGTCGGATAACATATTTTATTGAGAAACAAATGAAGAAAACTTACCAATAAGTTGCAACCACAATTGCAATGTACATAAATTTTGCAAGTATTCCAGTTTCTAGGACCATTTTCCTTTTATATATTTATTTATTAATATAATTACATTATTTTCTTAATATATATATATATATATATATATATACTTCAATGATAGACTATACATACTAATTCACATATTTAAGTTAATTATTTAATTAAACATTGAATTGTTAGTAAAGCTGTTAAAATATTGACAATACGATACTAAAGATATTGTTGATTTTTTACAAATTTTTTCATAGATTATTATAATATAATACTGTGATTTTTAATGAATACAATTGTTAATGACAAATAATAAAAATACAATTTAAACATTTCTATCATGCGATTAGAATAGATTTACAAATTTTTATCAGATGATCTGTAATTGTGGAGTAACATATGTATTACCATCTTTAATTGCTTATCAACGTGCAAATTTTTTAGGTTATATTTCGTACAATCTGCTATCATACTACGATAGCAACTTTAGTTATTCTAGAATAATTATGTGTACACATATGTCCTAGCACAGGCATTATTCAGCGAGTTTGTAACGGTTTAAATTTAGAATAATTGTATTGTACACGTAAGTTTTTTCATAAATGCATTTTCAATTTGAATAAAGGTCAATTCTAATATAATTTTAATATGTATTTTAAAAACATATCCCTCTGCATATTCACATTTATTATTCTTATAGACAATTACTGTGAATAAAAATGATTTAACAAAGTTATAATTATTTCATGCATATACATATATTTGGCGTAATTTATGGCGTTATTTCTTAATTAAAAACATATAAATATTCTCAAACGAGAAATTTTTATCATTTTCTACATAGTATTCTATTTGATTTTTATGTTGGAAACAAATTTCCACATTGAATATATTTTGGAAATGATGACGCGTTAATTAATCAATCTCGTATAATCAAAAATGTACCACAAATATATTAGTATCTGTTTTCGTTTGATAAATTCCCCCCGACATGCGCGGTTGTCCAATTTATAAATTACACGGATAAAAAAATCATAATCGTGAAATAGATATCACTACTGACAATTAGATAATACGTATGTAAATGTTGACACGTGGTGTCTATGTGTTCGAGTATTTTCGACCACTGTCGTAGCGATGAACAACCAAAATTAGTACTCGCGTAAAAAGTCATTTACATCTATCTGTAAACTATGTTTTGAATTATTTCGATTTATTTGCTCTATTGGGGAACATTAAATATCTATGGCGTCGGTGTAATAATTTTTGAGGAATTGTCATATAACTGGTACGTATTAAATATAATAATGACTTGTTTCCGATAAACTGGACTTTGTACTCGCAAAATTCATCCTTCTGGTTCGATTTTTCGTTTACTATGAATTTTCAAATACGCGATAAACAATCTTTTTTTTTTTAATTATATAATGATCGTACGTACAATGATCAACGACATTTCGATATAACTTTCATTCTAATTTCTATTCGAGAGAATTATACGTGTTAACTAAATTATCATTTCGCAATAGTCAATGTATATTTATGTAATTTGCTTAGATAAAAAGTCATGACCTTTCAAAGCATTAGTTTTTAAAAGTTGAACTATGATCAATTGATCGTGCAAAGCTGAGCAAATTAGTTGATTCTTATTTCAATGAATCTGTTACTCTAAAAATTTCATTATCATACTACATTTTATTTGTTCATTACACTGCGTCTTACAATTAAATTGAAGTAATTTCAAAAAAAATATACTTACTATTAGAAAATATTTACTATTAGAAAATTTATAATTTATCAATAAATTACAATATCTGTTTTCTTGGTAACTTTGTGTCTTTTAGAAATTAATAATTGAAATCCCACAAAATGTCACAATATGAGGATGTCATTGTGGAAGATAAAAGGAGTGATGATAATGTAATACCAGAATCAGAGATTAGGCATAGAATTCCATGGAGTGAACGCGTGTTTTTAAACAGTGAAGTACCAGGCTTACATGAAGTTAAAGAATTATTAGAGGATGATGATGCAAGCTGTTTGGCAGAAGAAGAGGATGGAGTTGGTTGTCCGTTACCTTCAACTCCTGAGGATGATCATCTTTTGGATTGTGAGGTGTGTAATTACAATCCTTACTATTAACATTAGTTTTCCTATATTATATGTTAATTAAAAAGATAATCAAATTATAAAGTTTAACATACGTTTTGCAGATGACAGAAGTATTAAAAGCTGGTGTGTTAAGTGATGAAATTGATCTTGGTGCGTTAGCACATAATGCTGCAGAGCAAGCAGAAGAATTTGTCCGCAAGGTACATATAAGATACATAAGTATATTTTTATATTACAGATTATTAATTGTTTGCTATTTAAAATATTAACTACCTTTCTAAGGTTTGGGAAGCATCGTGGAAGCAGTGTCATTTCAGGAATCTTCCAAAGTGGTTACAAGATAATGATTTCTTACATGCTGGCCACAGACCACCTTTACCATCTTTTTACGCCTGTTTTAAAAGTATTTTTCGAATTCATACAGAAACTGGAAATATTTGGACTCATTTGCTTGGTATGATTTAATGCTTATTTTTAAAGAACTGCCTTTTCATTTTTTGAAGAGATTAATATGTTTTATTTTTTTGACAGGATGCGTTGCATTTATTGGCATAGCTATATTCTTCATAACACAACCTCCTATAGAAATACAATTGGAAGAAAAATTGGTATTTGGTACCTTCTTTGCTGGTGCTATTATATGTCTAGGAATGTCATTTGCCTTTCACACTGTACACTGCCACAGCGAATGTGTCGGAAAGTTGTTTTCAAAATTAGATTACTGTGGAATAGCTATGCTAATTATGGGTAGTTTTGTACCATGGCTTTACTATGGTTTTTACTGTGATTATCAACCTAGGCTTATTTATTTGTCAGTGGTTGTAATACTTGGTGTAACAAGTATTGTCGTATCATTATGGGAACGATTTGGTGAACCAAGTTACAGACCATTAAGGGCAGGCGTTTTTATGGGATTTGGTCTTAGTGGGGTGAGTAGCATATACTATATTATATTTTTACGTCAAAGAATTTATGAACTTGTTGATGAAACGATAAATTATATTAGATAATACATCGTAATCAAAATGTTACATTTTTTTTAGGTAATACCAGCAGTACATTATGCCATTGCAGAGGGTTGGTTTAAAGCAATTAGTCAAGCATCTCTTGGATGGTTAATATTAATGGGATGTTTGTACATCTTAGGTGCATTGTTTTATGCATTAAGAGTACCTGAACGATTTTTTCCTGGCAAGTTCGATATTTGGGTAAATATTTATTTTTATATTTTTAAGTGTAATTGATGAATTTCTGTATTAATAAAAATAAATCCTAAACCTCGAGCTAGAGTCGCGGTTCAAGCCTTAGTGTTTTCTGAATTCGAATTTTGAGTTATAAAAGCTTAAATTCTTAATGCTCAAACTCTTAAACTCGAAGATTTGACCTAAATTTGTAAAGTATCATAGACTGTGATGTATGCCGATGATATTCATAGAATAATATGTAAAAATTCGGCCTTTAAGGTTGAAATTCGAGTTCTATACAATATTATTCAGTTTCAGAGTCATCAAATCTTCCACGTGTTAGTGATTGCAGCAGCTTTTGTTCATTACCACGGAATAACAGAGATGGCTATGTATAGAATGACAATAGGAGATTGTACAAATCCGTCGCAGGTGATGGCTTTTTAATTATGCAATGAGCATATAATATCGTGTTGTTGGATTTCACCTTACGTACCTTTATCGAGACTTAAAAAGATTCCTAAATCTTTGTGTGTCGGTAGATCTGTACTACAAAAGAACTGCTGGAAACAATATCATAAAAATAAACAGCACAAGAATTTTCTTCTAGTTCGTCATAATTAGCAAAAAAATTTTAAAGGAAATTTACAGAGATTTAATAAAAGTTCATAATAAAGTGCAATATGTGATAATGAGAACTTAATTAAATAAAACTTTTTACACTTTCGTAAATCTGAATTATGAAAAATCACTTTGTATTGAGCTCAATGTTTAAAACGTTTGTCATATTTATCAAAAATTTTAGTAGTACAAAGTAACAAATAATGTAACTATTTACACTTGTTGTTTCTTTCTTTATGCGAATAATTTATTTAAATGTTTTAATTTCTTTATATGTAGTAACGTTATTATATGCAAAATGAATGTGAAGTTATAAAATATCATTTTACTGACTGATAATGACTGATCTCTTGTTTCGTGCAGTTCTCTTACTTGTTGAAAGCAAGTTAATGAAAAGAAGTTGTAAAATACGAAACAGAGTACAGATATATGGCAACGAACAATATAATATAATTAAGATTTAGGAATGAATTAAAAACATGAATGACTTTATAGTATAAGCACTATAAAAGTTGTAATATATTTTGAACACTGTTAAAGCAATGAAAACTATTTATTGTAATGATTATGTGTGAACTATACAAATTCAACCTTTTTTGCATCACACTTGCATATAGTAAGTAAAACACTGATTTTCTTTTCAGTGTCTGTATCTTCAAAATTTATTGTGTATCATAATTTGTTTTTTGACTTCTTATTTTCTATATTGATTATAGATGGTTTGCATTTTTTAATGCTAGTAGAACAATTTTCATTCTCACTTTTTCCCATGTAGCTTTATGTTTGTTGTAAAATACACATTTCATTGCAGATCTGCTGTTTTTTCATATAAAAAAGTGTTGAATACTTTTGTTATTATCATAGGGTCTAGTACTTATATAAAGAGATATTGTTGACATTTTTACATAAATAATTCGTACTATTGGTAAATTAATAAAGAAGGAAATTATGAATTTCATATGTAAAAACACAATTATCCTACTTTATGTAATTTCCCAAAAATATATTTTTCTAAATAAATATTGTAGTATCATTTTGCGAACTATTTGAATATACTAGAACTATCTTCATCCACTGTAATAAATGACAATCGAAACATTCAAAAACGAGAATGTAAGATTTATAAAATTAATTAATTTGCAATAAACGGGAGAAATTTTTTTTGTCAGTTACGTAACACACACAGAAATCTAAATCTTGTCATTAAGAATAATAAACTAAATTTTATGTTTCAATAGTATTTATCGTTTAGCTTTACTATCAAAATTATGATGTTTTTATTGTGAATAGAAAGAGATTGTGATTGTTTATTTATTTATATTTAATAAGAATTTTTAGATCTGCAATTATTATTTTTCATTTCTAGATAACGTGAAATTCAAAATAATTCTATTAAGTTTCTATATTTTTGGTAACAAAATGTTTATACAAAGTATTTATAAAAAATTATTAAAAAAAATTTTATAATAAAAATAATTGTACATTTCATATGAGCAGAATCTTGTTTATTAAGAATTTGTATATATATGATTATCAATTTATTTTTAACTTCAAAATATGAAATAAAAAAATATTTAACTACAAAATCAAAAACTGTAGTATTACTTATTGTAACTACGTGTATATCTATAAAATGAATAAGTAATTTGGATTGTTCAAATATATACTCAAATTATCGATATACATATGTAATATTAATATATATATATATATGATAAATATTAATATTACATACAATGTTATATATATATATATATATATATTTATTTATTTATTATTTTTAATGATGATATTTTTACATATTAAAATGTAGTTTGTTTAATTAAACAATTCAGATTACTTAATTCTTTTGTATATCACGATGCTGCTAATAAAAATATTAGAATCGATGTGGAAAAATATCTCGATAAGGCATCGATAGATAGTACGGTTCAGTTTAGAACGGGATTAGTTTGGCATATGTCTGTTATGTGTAATGTATCCATGCGAGAAAGCTGCATTGCGATACTATTGAACTTAAAAGGGAAAACATAATTACGCAAAACTTTGTTTTCACGTAGAAAGATGAGTATCATGCTTCGAGCAAAACTATGGTCTATTGTACAGTCAACAATGAATCAAAGGGAGAATATTCATTTCGACGGTTCAGTCATAAGAAAGACGAAAATACACGATCGTATCTCAAATATGTTTTAATATTTTTGTCACGAGTGACCGAGACGTTCTTAAAAGAAAAAACAGAACCTTTTTGAAAACGGGTGCACAGAAATGAAGTCGACGACATTCTTGATGAAACGGAATTCTCATTTTCGTACTGATAGTATAACGCAGAAAACTGATCAAGATGTGTAATTGTATATTTATTTACAAAGTCAAATTGATGAACGTGATCTTTATTTCGAATGGTTTATACCTCATAATTACGAATATCGTGAGATAAAAAGTGATACACTTCTGTCTACTATAACCGTTCAAACCACACATGGAATTAGAGCATTTCATATCTCATGTAATGATACATTAATGTATCAATGTTACTGATACAGTAATAATAAACAGTATTTATTGTTATGCTTCTTGCATATTATGTTCTTACGTTTTTGACACAACAAAGTAAAACAAGTGACAATAGGGTTAAAGTGTGTATGCTTTGAAAAATTTCAACTTCTGTAGCGTAAATAATATAGATGTTAAGGAATTCCTTTCCAATATATTTAAAATTGATGCTTCTTGTAAAGAATCAAACACTGTTTTCTACCTAAACAACAATGAATGAGATGAACTCAACAAGTGTTACGAATTCCGCAACATCTGGAATGTTAGTTGACAGCATTAAAAATTATACTATGACAACTACTATGGCAACTAATATATCCAGCGAAATATCTGAAGCATATGTGAATTCTACAGAAGAAAATGGATTGTGGAATATTTCTAAGGCCATAACATCATTGCCTAATAGTACAATTGTTTCCTTTGAACCTTCAAGTACCAATATATATGTATCTACAACGACAGAAATTTTTGATGAATTTGGCCCACCAGATGGAATAGAATACATTTTTGTACCACTTGGTGTAGTGGTCTTTGTTATTGTATTATCAGCTGTGGTATGGGTAGCGATATCACTTTTATACTTATATCTTAATCTTTTAACTTTCATTTGCAGAAACAAAAAAAAAAAAAAAAATAAATGTAAAATATTCAGCAAATTATAATGCTTGGATAAATGTTTCTACATTAGGTATTATTACCTTTTTGTAGTATAGTTTAAGTTTATTGGTCAGTTAATGTTGTAATTTGTATTTAAAATCTCACTAGTTTGTAGCTTCTTCTATTAAAAGCAACTTTTCTTACTAATAAAAATAAAATCACATAATTGCATAATATTTGACAAAACATAGATGTTTTAATAATGTATAATACTTTTAAAGGTAATAATTATCTCAAGGAAAAGAAAATTGGAACGTTTAAGGCATAGACTTATGCCAATGTATAATTTTGATCCTGGTGAAGAAGAAGAAGATGATTGGGAAACTGAATTATTAGAAGAATGTTACAGTAATCATCAGAGACGTGTATGTATAACAATTTTAGATTAATATGTAATATACATTATTAGTATAGAATACTTTGTCTTACAGCAAGGGTATCAATCTATGGATACAGAAGAAAATGCTGAACTCTTTGGAAATCATTGACAAAGTATTTATAATAGTCTTTTAAAATCTTTGTATTATCTACAACTATCTTAGATTTAAAAAGTTAACTATTTAGTAGATTTATATATTTACTAAATGTTTAAATAATTTGTATATATCTTTCAATTCAAAAGATAAAATCTAAATTCATAAATTTTATATATGAGAAAATATTCCAGAATATATCTAAATATTAGAATTTAATCTATCACAAATAGATATTATGTGATAATATAATAGAATTTATTTTACTTTTTTGAAGAATATCCATAAAATGGATAATGCTTAACTTAATTCTATAATAGAGAGTTAAAGAGACCAAAATGACTGAGATTTCATTTTGTCATTGATATTCATTGTATATTGTTTATAACATTTTTCATAAATGTACAATTTTTGCTATGTAATGAATTTCATTTATGTATTTTTTTTTTCATATCCTTTCCTTTGAAGATACATTAATGAAATGAAATATCGATTGTCAATTTAAAAATTTAATTAAAATTTTGTTCTATTTATATTTAATACTAAAAAATTCTAGTAGTAAAAAGAATTAAAAAAATTAGGTATTTAATATTAAACAAAGTATTAAAAATTTCATTCTAAGTAGTTATTGTAGATAGACGTTATTTAATAATATAAATTTTTTTTTGTCTAAGCATTTAGTAAACAATATTGAAAGATTAAAAATTAAATAGTTCTAAATATAATTTTTAAGATAATCAATTGAAATTAAAATGTATTCTAATTCATTACCATATTCTAATGCATTAAAATGTATTTTTAGAATTGTAATATAGCAACAAGATTTCGCTAGTATAGGAATTTTGGCTAGAATATGAAAAAATCTATATGTATAATATAGCAACTAATAAGTCATTTTATGAGTTTATTTATTTTAATACAAATTTGACATTCACACATATGCTTGTTTGAAGAACATTAATGTTCACTTGTTCAAATATAATTAAAAAAGGATATTTCTTGTACAAGAAGTATTTCTCACAGTATTAAATTTATATGAAGTCTTTGACTTTCAGAATTAAAATGTACATACATAGGAGCAAAAGAGGTAACATATATGATATAATTGTACACCATATAGTTTATGTACGGTCATGATGTACCTTATACTTTAAAGTTAGCCAAAGTCTTCATCATTTTAATTCCAAGTTAGCTTGAGATCTTAATTTTTTTAGTTTTAAAATTTTCTTCATTAAAATACTTGTATATTTCGTTTTGATAATTAAAATAAAATTATTATGATAGTAACAATAATAAAAATAATAATAATTATATTAATAATAATCGTAATAAAAATGCATAAAGTAAATACTACAAAGATAGCTTTACAGATCTTCAACCAAGGTTTCTATGCCACTCCTTTTTTTTTTTTTTGTTGTTGATTATAAATCATATTTTCATACAACTTCCTTGGAATATGAGCAGTTTATTCTCTCTTTCTCTCTCTTTTTCTTTCCACCATTTTTTTAAAGTAATATGTTACCACTTTACTATTTCGTTTTGCAGATTATGATATAAAAAGCAAACTTAAAAGTTTTAAATTTCTTATCAATTTTTTAAAAACTTTCAAAGAATAATTCTGGTACATTGAATTTATTTTTTTACATTCAATTATCCTCCTCCTCCTCTTCCTCCTCTTCTTGTTCATCTTCCTCTTCTCCAGTACTTTCAGGTTTTTCCTCTTTCTTCTTGGGTCTACCACGACCCCGTCCCGATGGATTTCCTTTAGGTGAACCTTGCTGCAATTAATAATAAGGAAATCATGTAAGTATAATAACTATCCCTCCTATTTGATTTTAATGGAAATAACAAACCTTTTTTTTATGTGATCCCTTTGGTCGCCCTCTTCCCTTTTTAACAGGCACAGGCGATGCATCATCTTCATTGTCAGATTTCGCAGTGCGTATTGCATTATTTTTATCAGTAGAGGGTCTGCCTCTCTTCTTAGGTTCTTTAACAGTATTCTTATCTGTTTTTGCTGGTCTACCACGCTTTTTCTTTTGTTCTTCAACAACAGGCGAGTTGTCGTCTGACATTTTTAATTCTTTACGTATTACTGTATAACCAAAAATTATCTGTTATGATATAAATCTTGAATTATTTATTTAAAATAAGTATTTATTTGGGTTGTGCAATAATCTTGTTCACTAACTTCCACACGGAAGTTTCCAAATTGGGAACATCAATCTTCAAAACGGGAAAAAAAAAAAATTCAAACGAACTTACAAAGAAAAACTTGTGTCCTCAAATTATAAAATATATATATCCTGTTTATAAATAAACGCATGAATACTCGTTATATTGTAAGGTTTAATCTCGCGTAACTATAACACATAGGAAAATATAAATACTTTTATACAGAAATACAGAAAACTTTGCATAGTTATCGATTTTTGAAATTTCTTATAGAGCTTATTTAATTTAAATTTTTAACAACAATTTGCTAATTGCATCGATATACATATATATTCTCCTATAAATTAATAAAACAGAATTTACCGATGCTAATTGCGTTTTGATGTACTAAGGTTCAACAAATTACGCGCCTAATATACATTCACATCGGATATCACTAAACGGCGGTTTACCAATCCGTTAATTGTAACTGAATAAAATAATTATGCAAAATTGATCGTGCAATCTATAATTTTAGTAAACGGTTATATAAAAACGAAACGTTATTAATTTTTTCCCTTTCACAAAACAATAAACTTATAACAAATACAATCAACAATTCGAGCAGAGAAAAGAATCGTTTACAGCAATAAACGAGTACTTTCTGAAATATCCGCGCCCGCCATTTTCAAAAACATTAAGCATCCTATAAGCTACACGCCTCTCCGTGCAATCTCAACTAAATGTATAAAATCACGCAGAGGAATGAGAATTTTCTAAATTTTTTGCGAGAAACAAGTAAATATTACTGCACGGGGACTCGGTATTAAATGCACATACGATCGAATTCACTCGGCTTGTAGGGACGCCATGATCGACAAATCATGGCAACACCAGAGTCGTGGTAGCGTACACCACACCGATCTCTTTATACGAATATGAATAAATATCTCTGTAAGTAACAGTCGACCCCGTACGAAACATCAACGAAAAAATCGTCAATGAAATCATCCAGTCTTTCGGTGTTCCGTAGCAAAGAACGCGTACGCAATGCGAACGGGAGCGCGATATTTACCGGAGAAGAAGTCGTTGACAAGCACTCACCTCAAATATCTCGTGTGTATGAAGACAAAGGCAATCGTTCAGTCGGCGCGCGCGTCGTACCGTAAGAAAACCGGGCTACGCTCTTTTTCCGCGTACAATCTGTATCAAAATGTTTAATATTCTGTTATATATGAAGCAAGAATGCGGACTGCCTGATTTTTTCTCTTCTTTTAATACCAATAGCGCGCGCGTCGCTTCGCAAACCCAAGAGCTCCGTACACGGATCGTACGCAACAACTCACAATTTACTGCGCGAATTGCGAGACGCGACTGACCTGATCGAGATGATGCACTGTACTCTGATTCGTTCGCTACCCTAAGAAACATACCCCCACTCTTTTTACACCACGCCAACTGATTCCCGCCAAAATGTTATGACGCTACTTAAAATCGAGTATTTTCCAAAAATATTATTATTTTTATTTCCCTTGCTGTTCATGATAAAAGAAATTTCTTTTCAGTCAAAAATCATTTAAAATTTTGTTAATCCGATAAACAACAAATAATGCAATAAGAATAATATAATATTTACGAAAGATCGATTATTTGGCGGGAATATAATTACATCCTATTAACAGAGACGATATAATAGTTCTGTAATTTTATTAAATTAACTTAATCAATAAAATAATTTAGAAAAAAATTATCGAATTGTTAAAAATTTTATTTCATAAAGTAATTTGTTCAAAGGAAAAAAAATTTTATCTTAAAACAAATTAGATCTTAATTGTATTAATTAATAAATTAAGATTTTGTTTTTTGTTTCAATGTATTAAAGTTAATTAAAAAATAAGAATTGAAACTGATGTTATATATGTAAATAAATTACTAAAATAATTTTGAAATTAATTTATTTTAAAAGGTCTTATAGTCTTTCGTTTAAATTATTATAATACCAAGTAAAAAATAGTTCTCCGTGTAAACAAAATATTGTTAAAAAAATGTAATACATCTTTTTAATTGCTATTTACAATGTAAAGTTTGATTTATATGCTTACATTACATAAAATTTTGTACACAGATAGTTTTTGAATCTATGCATCATGTTTTTGACTTACATTTATAAATCCCTGTTCAACAAATCTTCAAATACACTTGCATATATTTTTACGAATATATAAGACCTGTTATAACACGCACACATTTTTCCATTCATTAACAATATATTCGTACAAATATATTTTATACTTTATTTCTTTGCAAACGAAATTTTCATTGCATGCGAGGGTGTGATTTTAAATCCTTGAAGAGCATCTTTTGCAGCCCCGGATTGTACCTCATTCTCAAATTCAACAAATGCAATATCGTGCCTATTTGGTACTAAACGTACTTCTTTAAAACCAGGGAACTGATTGAAAAGCATAGATAACATCATTTCACTAGTTTCATCTGGTAGATTTGTAAGGAACAATATCTGATTTGGTGGCTGCTCTGGTACAGCTGTATTAACTAAACCTGGGTGTTGTGGTACACCAGCATGATAACCAATCTGTTGCGAATGTTTAGCTTGTTCTTTGGCACGTTTTTTAGCACGTTTAGCTTCTTCATCAGCTGCAGGTACAACACGTTTTGGTTTTTTAGGTCTTTCTGCATATGTACCTTTCATTTTTGCAATTATATCACTGTCAGTTTTTGCATATTGTATCCTCTAAAATGAAATTAATTTGTAGCAATTAATAACTATACTACTTACTTAAATACTTAAGAAATTAGTTTCGTATATAGTTAAAACTCACCATTGGTTTGTCATAAAATGGAAATCCTTGCATTGATCTCAAGGCATTTGTAGCACTAGCAATTTCCTTAAAAATAACAAATGCTTGTCCACGCATTTTTAACGTCTTTAATGCTACAATATCTAATATTTGACCAAATTGAGAAAAGATTGCATACAAGGATTTCTTTAGTTCATCCTTCTTTATTTTTTCATTTAAATTATTAATATAAATAGTATTATTTGGCCTAATATCCATTGCGACTGTGAATAAAAAATTAATCTAATATAAAATATATTTTCAACATAATAAAATCAGAATAGATATTAAAATTAATATAGGATGACTGAAATAATTACAATTATATAAATTCAACATAATGTACAGTACATAATAATGATACTAGTTAACTTACTTGAATAATTTTCAAGACTAAATGTAATGTAATAATTATACTATATTTGATAATACTTTTTATACACTAAAATACTTATGTTTAGTCGGCGTCACTTGCTCATAGAGGTTAGAATATAATCAAGTGCAACAATGAGCTATATAAATGTAGAGTGGAAACTTAATATTACGAATATTATCTATTAAATTTACATTAAATTATAATTCTAGTTATTTAGTTGTGAAGATATTCCATATATTTGTAAATTTATAATAATTTATAATAGCATAATATTTATAATATATACAGTTATATATTGTTATATAGAAATATTTTTAATTTCCACTTAAGAATATATTGTATATAGTGCATCTGAAATACTTTAATGTTCGTGAAAACGCATTTTCCATTAAACAGAAATATAAATACTACAAAATATACTAGTATTGAAATTCTAGTTGTTTAATAAAAATTTAATACATTTAAAATTGTTTATGAAAAATATATTTGTATAATATTGATACAGATGTGTGAATATATTGCTTGAGTATAAAATATTTTATTGAATTACTTATTGTTAGATATATTGCAGCTATATAAAATATAAATGAAATAAAATTTGTTGCATATGTCAATTAAATATATATTGTTTTTAGAAATATGAGTGCTAAGCCATTTAGAAATAGTAAAGGTGTAAATAAACCCTTTAGGTCTCCATTTAATACACCGCAAAATGATAATAAAAAAAATCATACAAATACCCCAAAATTAAATACACATGAAACACCATTGTAAGTAAAAGAAATTACATTTTTTTGATATTTAATAACAAATTTTTGAGATTTGATAACAAATTGAGTTTCATTCATAATTTTTGTTAATGTTATTATAAAACAGAAAAGTATCTGTAGCAAAAAGATTGCTTTTTCAACAATCACCTTCTTTCAAAAAATTACATTTAGACAAAGAAAGTTGTAACAAACATATTGAAGTAACAGAAAAATTATATCAAGCTGATTTAGAGTCACTGAAAAAGAGAATACAGCAGAAGAAAAAATCAGTCGAAGCTTTGAAAACTGAATTGTTATATAAAAAAAAGGTAAAACGATGCATATAATGACAAATTGTATTAAAATTATAAATATCGATCATTGTTTATTTGTGCTTAAAGAACAAAGCTGAAAGTATAGAAGCTGCTATAAGAAAATGGACAAAATGTTGCCAAAGTGCCCTTGTAGATTATCAAAATAGTTTACAAGAAAAAAATAGTCAAACAGTGAAAATGTCTGAAATTTTGTCTTTGTTTAACACTAATCCTGATACAGTTCGCTTTTCTATTGATGACGATACATTCTATTAAACAAGCAAATATTAAAAAAAAAATATTCTACAATAATTTATAACAGTATTTTATTATATTTTTATATTACATATGTACATATTTTCAAATAAAAATGAATAATGAATAAGGATGCCTATAAGTTTTATACCTTACACTTAATATTTATGTGGCTTAAATGGAAAATTAGGATTGAACAACGTAGGATCATCAACAAATTTAGGGTCTTTGGTCATATAACCCATTAAACCTAAGATTTAAAAAAATCATTAAATATAATAATATAAACATTGCCATAAAGTATATGTAAAGTAATGTTAAAATAAAAAGAAATATTACCAGCTCGTTGTGCTTTTTTTATTTCTTGCACTACTTTGTTTTGTTTATAGTCGCATAATCCAGTTATATGTTTTTCATAAATTCTACCTGTATGACGGCTTTGAAATTGAGATAATAAACGTATGTTTTTATAATCTGGTTCAATGTTTAATTTGCATAAAATACATACTTTTCGTTCTTTCTTAAATGGATTCTCCATATCGATCGGCTAGCAACAAAAAATGAAATAAAATTTATTCCATCAAATATCTTTGTAAAAATATATTACCTTGTCCGAGTCTATTAAATCTTCTAATTTATTGGCAACATATGCCTCGTCAGTTTTATTACGAAACATAAATATTGGAGTTCTCTTTGTCATGTATCTTAGAGTTTGTACGTTGATAAAGATAGAAATCATTTTTGATCGTAATAAATATTGTTTACGAAAATTATAAACAAAATGCAACAGTCATTAAGAATATATTCCAAATAGAATCGACTTTTCGAGGGATAGTTGAATATTAAGCCTTGGGTAACTGTATTTAAGCTCTTTCTAGATTTAAACGTTGTGATTGTAACATTTGTTTAAGATGCTCTCTAGAAAACATAATTATGTTATTAATTTCTTGCTAATTGTTTTTAATCTTTGTTGAAAAATAATTTCAACTCTGTTAATATATTTCTTTTGCAGCTGCTAGTTTACTCATATTAAATATGTTCGTTTAAAGGATAAATTAAAGATGAAGATAAAGATAAATATTTTTGTATGATCAATATTAATTACACAAATTACCTATTTATTTCCCAGTATTTATTTGCAACTAATTAAACTTTTCCACATTGTACACATATACCCATAATTGTATAAATTAACTTATCTCATTAACTAATTAAAGAATGAAAAGATTAAGAAAGAGTATGAATGAAAAGAAAAAATTGAATTTTAATTACAAAAAAAACGTATTTATGATTGTGCAGTGTGTTAATTATAAAAAATTATTTTTTAACAGATATATTTTTTTAACAGAATTTAATTCGCATAGCCTTCGGCAAACAGCGTACGGAAACACGATTTTCCTATCTATAGAATTATAATCGATGGATCATGTTACTAAACGGATTCTGTTACTAAAGTCTCTGCCACTCTTTCTCTACCAGGCAAAGGCAAGGGTCACGTTTATCGAGGTTTTGTAGCCAGTCATTCGCATCAATACAATTGTTACAGAGAAATTAACGTTATTTGGTGGTGTATGCAGGTGAAGTGAGAAAGGCAAAATGTGGTCCTCGATACTGGACATAGCCAAAACGAATCCATTCGGAACACCGTTCGTGACAGCTAAGTGTCAGGGGCAAAATGAACTCGCACAAACACTTGTCAGGAATCGGCACATCGCGGCTGCCTCTGCAGAAGGAGGTTAGTAATTACGACTAACTTTTATGCACAACTTAAGTAATTCAATTAACAATGAGAATTTTCTGATTTCAAGGAACACACAACGTTCATCGTACTTTGACACAAGTACAGATTATCGATATGCATTCACTGAGAATCGATTTTTCTCTCTCTTTTTTTTGTAATCGAAACAGCTAATTAAATCATATTTCAGGGAGATTTTGGATCGATCGACGATTATATATATTATCATTATATAATCTAAAACTGTTCCTAGCATTCCGTGTAATTGTCCCTAGCGTCTTGTGATCTAGATATCATTTTTCAAAACGAAAATTATATATCAGAATTATACGTCTTCCAACAATTTTGACAATTAAGTATTTTAGCGGTCTCATGGTCAACAGTTGTTTTATCGCGAATAAACTTTCGCATTGAGTTGTCACGAAAAAACTTATGTAACGAATGTATAAGATTTGGCCGCGTGGTGTATTATCCGTTCTCATGTGCATATTTCTGTTTACTTTTTTTTTTTATAGTTTAGATTACTTTTTAGCGAAACTATAACATTCGTGGGATTCTCGAATATCACAATTTTGCTGTTATTTAATACAGAACATTGACGTAAAGAGTGATTTAATAAAATATTCTTTACATTCGATTGTTGATAGCGATGCGAAGAGTTGCATAAGAAGCAGCCATTTTGTCGAAAATTCCGCGTGCGTATGTCCTCATAGCCTTGCTTGACATTCAAATAAAAATAATAGTGTACAGTGGCCGCGACCGAGAACATAATTATCCTGTACTTGAAAAGTTTATTATTGGATT
This sequence comes from Frieseomelitta varia, assembly GCF_011392965.1. Taxonomy (NCBI): domain Eukaryota; kingdom Metazoa; phylum Arthropoda; class Insecta; order Hymenoptera; family Apidae; genus Frieseomelitta; species Frieseomelitta varia. Next base: position 146,825 of record NW_025109958.1, read on the forward strand.
AGATCAAGATAGCAAGATCGTTCATACCAATTTTGAATTATTGCCAAATTCGAATTCTGCATGCGCTTTCGCACAGCTAATCAACAATAATTTTCTTTTGTTTTTTATTGTCGATCAAAAAGATTATTCTATAATCTAATAATTAAAGTACAAATTGTTCAGTGAATCTGAAGTTAAAGTTCAGAAAATTATTTCTGAGAATTTTTATAATTTGTTTAAATTTATATATAAAAAAGATTATAATAATTTTGTTTGCATTTTTAGATAGCTGTGAATTTGGATCGAATAAATACTTCTTACTATGTGGCTTGGGTGGTATTCTATCATGCGGTATCACTCATACTATGGTTACCCCTCTGGATTTAGTAAAATGCCGTATACAAGTGGACCCTGCGAAATACAAATCAGTCTTCAATGGATTTAGAGTCAGCAATGAGCTACTTACTATATTTCATTGTATGTAAATAAGAAATTAATCTTGATTATTTTGTTATTTAGGTAACTTTGGCTGAAGATGGAACTCGAGGTTTGGTTAAAGGATGGGCTCCTACATTCTTTGGCTATTCCATCCAAGGAATGTTCAAATTTGGACTTTATGAAGTCTTTAAAGTATATTATTCGGCTCTTGTTGGAGAAGAAGTGTCATATGAATATAGGACAACTTTGTATCTAGTTTCTTCAGCATCTGCAGAATTTTTCGCTGATATTGGTCTAGCTCCTCTTGAAGCTTCTAAAGTAATTATAAATTATTTTTGCATTTATGTCTATAATTATCTTCATACTTTATATCAGATGTACTTATTTTATCTGTTTATTTTGGCATTTCTTTGTGTTTTTATTGCGACGTTTTGCCATTACATCCAAAATGAAATAGAATTATTTTATTCTGCAGTATTGTTCCTCTTGATATTTATCTTATTTACTTTATCCATGTTCAATATATGTATCATAGGTAAGTTTTTTTAAACATTTATTGTGATATTGTATGAAGCATACTTAATATTTAATATAGGTCAAGATTCAGACCACACCAGGATTTGCAAATACTTTAAGAGAAGCTATGCCAAAGATATATAGTGAAGAAGGCCTTGGCGGTTTCTATAAAGGGCTTGTACCTTTGTGGCTTCGACAGATTCCATACACAATGATGAAATTCGCTTGCTTTGAGCGTACTGTTGAACTTCTGTATAAATATGTAGTTCCTAAACCAAGGCAAGACTGCACAAAAGGTGAACAGTTGGTAGTTACGTTTGCTGCAGGATATATTGCTGGTGTATTTTGTGCAGTTGTGTCTCATCCTGCTGATTCTGTAAGTATGCGTGCATTTTTATTTCTAGGTGTACTTGATAACTTAATCATTAAAAGTAATCTAATACATTTATTTTTTGAATATAGGTTGTATCAAAATTAAATCAAGAAAAAGGAGCATCGGCTGTTGATGTTTTGAAAAAGATGGGCTTCGCTGGAGTATGGAAAGGTCTTGGTCCACGTATTATTATGATTGGTACATTAACAGCAGCGCAATGGTTCATTTATGACGCAGTTAAAGTATGGCTTCGTATGCCTCGCCCACCACCACCAGAAATGCCAGAATCCCTCAAGAAGAAGTATGGATTAGCTTAATTATCAGGCATGAAAAATATTTTTAATTGAATCAATTATAGTTGAAGGAAAAAAAACATAGATAAATTACATTATTTCTTCACAGTACATTGTCGAACAATGTTTTGCCATAAGTTTTGAATATTTATTCTGTAATACAGATATCAGTGCAGGTCATCACTGCCTCCAAATTAAATATAACAATGTGCTACAAATTATAGTAATTTACTACCAGTTTTGTGATTATAAAAAGGGTAGTACGTTTACAAAAATCTAATAGTAACAGTGAGTTACCTATTGTAACCAAAAACTGTTACTTTGTATATAGAGTGGTCACTGTAAATAAATAATCTGTGATTGCTCAATTAATCTATAATTTTGGTTGTTCTTTCCCTTGTATACCTCAACTTATACAGTATAAATTACATAAAGAAATGTATTAGATTACTTTTTATTCTAGATATAATCCATGTATTTTATGATTATGACATACAAGTTTTACATAACCATAAGTACATCTATAGAAAAAATATAGTATATATATTTAACGCAATTCATGCAATTGTATACACACACACACACACACACACACACACACACACACACACAGAGTACATATGTGTACAATGCATATAAATGAAATATGTAATTACAAGTTGTGAAACAATAATCAGAAAAATACATTTTAATCTGTTCCCAAAAATAAGTTTTTTCAATTATGGAATATATGACATTTTTTCTAATTTAGTAATTTTAACTTTTTGGCTAAATTTATTAAAATTCAATAAACTACTCTGTAAAGTTGAATCTTTAAGTATCTAAGTATCTAAGTATAAGAAGCTGGACACAAATTTTATTGTCATGTTTTGTCAGCTTTTGCAAAAACTCATTTACAAAATTATAATATACAGAGACAGTTGTTAACAAATAAGTACTAATTCTCATTTGTTCTAAGCATTTAATCGGTATTAAAAATATTTTCTGAGATATGATAAGTACGAAATACGACTAAATGTAATGAAAATAAAAAATAGTTTAAACTTCTGTTTTGATAAATTCTGCAGAATAAATTCGAATTTGATTTAATATTATATGCTTATAAACGTTATATATATAAATAACTTGTAGCTGTTTAAAATATATAATATTTGTCATGTACAATGTAACTTGTATGTAAGTATGATGATTTACGTATATTACCTCGAATAAAGTTCTTTTTCTAAATATGTTTTGGCATCTTGTATAGTTGCAAAAATCTTAAATGTAAGTGTACCATATAAATATAAATCACATTTTTTTATAGTCTCAAAAATCGGAGTTCTACAATTTACAAGATAAAAATGTACGTCAATTTGTTGAAATTCTCTCATTACTGAATTTAGTGCAATTACACCGCTAGAATCAATATAACTTAATGCGCTCATATCCATTATTATACATCTTAATTCTTGTTTGTCTTCTGAATCTTCTGTATCCATGTATATTCCTTTTTCTCTTAACTCAGTTTTATGTTCTATAACTTTTGTTGGATTTATTCCGACTAATCTATACAATTCTGCTTTGAAATGACTGGTGTTTGCAAAGTTCAGAGTTCCACAATAATGAACAATTTTTATTCCAGGAATTTCTATTGCCTGAAAATAATTTAAATATGATAATTATAGACATATCCTTTTTTTGTAAAAAATATTATTAGTTATTGAAGAACAGTATGATACCGCTTTGAATCTGCTCATATCCAAATACAAATCTGTATTTGGTACGTATCCCAATAAACAGATATAAGGTCTAAGACTTTGTAATAAAATAATTGCAAGCGATATTATCATTCCAACTAACAAACCAATATCGATGTTTACTATTACGACTGTCAAGAACGTCAAAATCCAAATTAGTGCGTCAGATTTATTTAATTTCCAGAATTTTATGAGTTGATTGGCTTGCTGAAACATTCCTTTTAAAGCTACCTAAAGAAAAGGATTGAACATTACGAAATTGTTGATTGTACGTACATTTTCAAGATGTTTATACTTACAACAATAATTGATGCGAGAACGCATCTTGGTAAAGGTTCGAAAAATGGACCAATCCATAAAAGAATTATAAGCAATATTGTACATGATACAAGACTAGCTATTTGCGTCCGACCGCCAACAGTTTGTTGAATTAGAGATCTACTTAAAGATGCTGATACTGGCATACATGAAAAGAAGGATCCTGCTACGTTACTCAAACCCTAAAATTAGATTTTATAAATAATGATATATATAGTATGCATATATATTTAATGTACATATATTATACATAGTTATATAGTGCATACATATATTTAAAAATTATATTAGAAAGGTTTATTCTTTACCATAGCAAGAAGTTCCTGGTTTGAATTAATTTTATAATTTAATTTTTGTGCAAATATTAAAGCCATTGATATGGTAATGGTATAAGAAACCATAGTTATAGCAATACTATCTGTTGCTACTAAGTGTAAGAGTTGAAATGTTGGAACTGTAGGTGTTGGTAGTCTGTAAAAAATTAAAAAATTGTAATTAAATTCACGAAAAATAATCAAATCAAAAATTTACACATACCCTGTAGGAATATTACCCACAACTTGAATATTATACATGGTAGGAAAACAAAAATATTTTGAAACTAAAGTTCCACTCACAACTGCGATCAACTCAATTGGAATTGGAATACTGCATTTTTTGCTTGCCCATGGCTAAAATAACAATTATTATTTATACATCTTATAACAAAAAAATTCGAACGATTAAAAATTACCTTTAAAAATTCATTGTTAAGTACAAGGCCAACAATTGTTATTGATGATATAAGTAAAGCAGTTAAATTTGTATTTTGTATTTCTTTAAAAATATTGATCAATGTCTGAAATAATTTTATCATTTAATTTACATACATTTTCAACTAATTATACATAATTAATTAATCAATTAATTATATATATTTTCAATTTATTTTTAAATAATGTTTAATATTCTGTACTTACAAAAATGAATTTGAAATATCCCTTTTGTTTTGGAATTTTCAAACCAAATAAATCTTTAATTTGAGATATCAAAACACAGACTGCTGCACCAGTTGTAAAACTATTTACTAATGGATCACTAAGCAATGTGCTTATAATGCCCAGATGAAACGTATACATTATGATCTAAAAATAATTATTATTGCTTTTTATAAAGTGAATTTATTTTAAATTAAATTTATTCATTCGAGTTACCTGAATTATTCCAACCATGAGTGTCACTGCTGTTGCAACTTGCATTGGTGTATAATAATATTCTCCAGACAAATTGGACAATGTAGTTGTAGTACTTGAATTTGTAATATCAATGTGTGATACCGAATAAGATGCCACAGTTTTCCCAGTCATCAAGCAAACCACAGCAAAAGTTCCTGATGAGTGCCAATAATGTTTCATTGTTCTAGCTTGTCTAATAAGTTCTTATTAAAAGGAGATATTTGTAACATTTCTGTAATAGAAGTAGTATTTTACAAAGAGAATATACATCAAATGTAAAATACTAAAAAATGATCTTGATTTCAATAAAACATTTAATGATTTTCTAATACATTATATCATTAAAATGAAAATAAATTTTTTTCTTTACCCATGGACACATGCCTAGACGTGCCAAAGAGAAAATACACCAAGACAGGAAAGAATGCCATATATATTCCAACTACTGGAGGTACATTCCCCAAAAGTGCATAAGCCATGCCTTGAGGAATATGCATAATTGCTACAGTTAAACCAGAAATTATATCAGGCATTATACATTCTTTCCAATTATAATCTCTCAGCCAATGTATCGAAGGGATTACAGATGTAAAACATGATTTCCAATTTCTATGTTTTAAGTCAGATATTGCATCTTGGAAACCTATAACAAAATTAACACTATTGTAAGTAACATTTATATTAAAAAATAATAAAATCTTATCCTCTACATACCAAGTGGTTTTGGTTTTTCATAATGACAATCTTCATTTAAAGTTTCTTGTTCATAAACTGGTCTTTCTATGTGTACTTGTAAGAATGCATTGTTCTTTTCCATGTTGATAATACTTAAAACTACGTATGACCTTTGCTCATAAAGAAATATTTAAAAGATTAGATTAGTTATCTCTTATTTTTTGCCTCTCTGGTATCTATGTAGATCTACAATATATAAAGTATTAATGTTTTAATATTGCACATAAAATTTGAACTTTGCTAAATTAAGATATTAAAGATAGTATTATATAGATCATTATTATATAAAATAAAAAATGACAAATTTCTTTATTGCATGTATCAAAGATAAAAATTTTTATTACGTAATAATGATTGAGAAAAAATAACTTTTATATTGTTTTTTAGTACATGTATATATATTCTTAATACTTGTTAAAATAATTATTCAAATTTCTACTTCATTTACTCAATTTAAATTTTTATTTCATTTACTTAAATAATTAAAATTAATAGTAACCTTTAATTAATTTCAAATATAGATTTTTTAAACGATTGTTCGATACTTCGAATATTTTATACTTTTATTTACCTGTTGTCTTCTTATATCAATTAATATTTATCACTAGACTATAAAGAAATTATAAAATTTATATTTCAATACAATTACAATAACTATTTCTATTCATTTAGTTACGAACACTGATTTAACTGAACTGATTTGTTGTGTATTGCAGATGGACGTGGTATTGCGCAAAGAAACATGTGTTACATTATTATCGAATCACTTCGTATTTATCATGTGACAGACTAAAATACACGTAGTGGGGATAAAGTACATTGATAACAGTTGATGTTTTATATTTATGGGTTTATATTATTAAAAAAAAATTACTTATTGTATTATAACATTTAATTTTCATTAATACATATATGATACATATATATAGTACACACACACACACGCGCGCGCGCGCGCGCGCGCGCATACACACACACACACACACACAAACACGTTTCTACATTAGAATCTTTAGTTAAATTTAATTATAAACAATGAAAGGAGAATAAATAAAAAATAATATGAATATTAGAACATTAACATTACTTGTTTTTAATATGATTTTCATACAAATTTGAATTAAAAAAATTATTTTTACTCAGTTTTTAATATTAATGATAATAATCATTATGAAGTGATATTTGTACGAAAAACTTTAATTTATAAATTTTCATTTTCACTTTTACAATATTTTGTACTTACCTACATTGTACGATTATAATTACAAGGAAATTACAATAAAATATGTATATATTAAAACATTACTAATAACAATTGTATCTACAATGTAAATACCTAGTGTACAATAAAAATGAAGTACATTTATATATACATATTCTATTTCAAACACACATACGTATGCCATATTCTTCTCTAAAGTACATACCTGAATTTTTATAAAGATACATGAACGTTTCGAACACTACACAATTCATATATTTATTAAATTAGATTTATACAATTATCTATGGCGAAAAAAATGATAGAGAAATATCCTTATGTTGTACGTAAATATTTATCATCTTTATATTTCTTTTTAATTCGAAAAACTATAGTACTTTTCCTGATGATCATCGAGTGATAGCTTGAAAATGCAAATCAAGCTGCTTCATCGTTACTAAGTATACGTGTGTTGTGATAATTGCGTTTTGCTCCGTATCCTCCTGAATGCTGAGTTTCGTACATTTTTCGATTTTCCAGGTAACGACGATAGTTATTTTCACGTTTCTTTCGTTGTTCTTCCGCTTGTTGCCTCAATTTTTCTGGATTCATGTGTGTTGTCACCATATGCCTTGTTAATGAGCTCATGAATTTATAGGTAATGCCACATACGTCGCAAGAAAGTATTTCTTCATTTGCCCCTTGCTAAAATTTTGAAACGAAAAAACAATTCCATAGGTTATAATTGAATTATTACCTTTAAAAGAGTTAAAAATACTTGTAATTGTATAATTTGAAGTACATCAATTCCTATTGTATTGTATAAGTTTCTTAATTTTACGTAGTACGTACAAGTTGCAGAAAATATGAGAGAAATGGCAAAAAGATATAGAAACATTTCTTTTTCTTACGAGACCCGAACAATTTAAACACTAAGATCGTATTGATCATACGTACTTGTTGATGTACCATCATATGTCTCTGCAAATTGTTCAATCTGTTGAACTCTCGACCACAAACCTCACAGTCAAATTTCTTATCAGGATCATGATATTTTTTATGTAGACTCAGATCAGTTGCATGTAAGAATGACTTATGACATACATCGCATGTGTGGGTCCGCTGATCACCAGCCAAATGCGACTGCTCGTGTTTGACCAGACTAGCTTTATCTACGAAGCGACGACCGCAGTAAATGCAGGGAAGAGGTCGAGATTGTGAATTATGAAGTGTCAAGTGACGACGAAGAGCGGTAGATGTTGGAAAGTTTTTATGACACTCGAGGCACTGAAATGGTCGGTCACCTGTATGAGTCTTTCTATGTCGGGCTAAGGAATTTTGATCTGGATATCTAAAATGTAAATAGAAAGGATTATTATTACAGTTAATAAAAAAATAAAAGATTTGACTCTCATTAAAAGTTACCTCTTAGGACATAAATCACATGGAAAATTCCTGGTTGTAATATCTTCTTCGCGGGCGTGTTTCAGTCTATTATGTCGAAGTAATTGGAATGAAGTTTTAAAGCTTTTGTTACAAATATCACACTTTAAATTATCCGTTGTTGGTATGATGACTTGTGTTCTTTTTTGTCCATGCTCATCCTCAGATATTATCAGAGATATAGTTACAGTATTATCTTCATTATCAAGATCAGTAGCAGACATTACAGAGTTCTAAAAAACAACACAGATGGAAATAGCGAAATATTTTTGATATTGTTTTAGAAATTATTCAAAATACCTGTTTATTATTATGAGTAGATTTAAGTTCACTATCTGGCACAGAGTAAGATTCTTCTTCTACTTGTCTAGCATTCTGTTCGTATTTCATTTGCGACAATCTGCTTTCATAATCATCACTGTTCTCTGCAATGGCATAATGTCCATCTTCGGTTAAATACACTGGCTGTAAAATACCAGTTTCATCCTTGAAGTATAATTGACCATCTTCATCTTCATGTAAAAATATTTGGTCCTAAAATTTAAAATGAATGGAGATTTATTTGATAAATGAAGAAAAATAAAGAAAAATAAAGAAATAAAGAAATAAGTTTTTTGTCAAATTTCAAATTAATACCTGAGAATTTTCTTTTTCTTGATTTTGATTGGTATCTGCATTAGTTGTTTCCCATATTTGCTCCTCATTTTCCATTGCTGCAGTATCATAATATTGTTCATTGTCATCTACTGTCTGTGCAACATACAATGTTTCTATATTATCTGCATCATAATAAATTGTTCCTCCTACTGGTATAGTATTTTCATCAAGCTGTTCCATCTGAAAAGGGAATTATCACTTTTACACATACAACAATAGTAGTACTTATGATGAAATAATTGATGAAATAATACAAACCTTAATATAGTGAGCATCTGAAAGTTTATCTGATTGAAATGTTTTCACTGCGCTTTGCTTCTTTGTACCAAGAACGGTGTATAATAAATTGTTCTCAACATTTTTTACAATCTCATGACTTATATTATTATCAATATTCTCGTCGTTATTCACATTATTTTTGAACTCTAAACTCAATTTGGATTTTTCAGCTTTGTCTGAAAATTCTACACTGTCTCTAGGTTCTGATCTGCTTGTTTGTAATGGTAAAGAAACTGTTTGATTATTTACATATTTTTTATCATCATTTGGTAGTCTTTGCAAAGATTCTGTAGAATTATTTGATGTACTACAATTTTCAAATCTCAGTTCATATTCCTCTTCTTCCTCCATATCTTCATCTTGCCAATCTTCATCTACATCATACGCTATAACTTGTTTATTACTACTTTTATCATATCGGTCTTTCTTTTCGTATTTAGACTGTGTTTTAAAAATAGAACTATCTTCATCAAAAGCATAAACCTCCATTTCTGATTTAACCTTTTCATTTTTATTTTCAGTAAAAATAATATCACCTTGTGATGACTCTTCTTTGTCCTCTTCTATTTCTTCTATTATTTCTATAATTTCTTCTATTTCTGTTTCTTCCGTAGTTTCTGATTCTACTATAATGTTTTCTTCTGTGATCGCATGTTTTATTACTTCCATCACATCTTTATCATCATTAACATCTATTGTGTCCAATATTTCATTTGACAATTCCATAACAGGTATCGTTCTAAATCTTGGTGTCCAAGTAATGCTTAAAAAAATATGTATCATTTACATTTATTATATACATTGCAATATCAAGTATCTTAAAAAGAAAACAACTTATTCATATATTATTTTATTATTTCTGAATTGATCTTTATTTGGCATGGAATGATAAGTCTCCATGATTATTAAAATATGTCAAAATACAGGAAAGGATTATATAAAATATAGAATTTATAATGATAACTGAATCAAGTTGCATATTTGATAAATTAACTATTTATTAAAGTAAAAATAACAATACAATTGATAATAGTTTATACATGTATGTCTTAGGTTTCAAATATATATTTATTATATATGGTATTATATATGGTAATATCACTTAAATATACCAAAAACATTTAATTTACAATTTGTTAACAATCAAGACATACCTTTTTCTATAAAGTGCATGAATATATAATCTTTTACATTGCAAAAATATATGCTTTATTATTTATTATTTTAGATGTATATATGTATATATAATGTTGTATCCTTTTACATATACGTATATACGAAAGACGTATTCATAAAAATTCCAATGTTACATATATCTTTTTCAATCATACAATGAAATAAGGTACATACAAAATTATGGAATACCAATAAAGTAAAAAGACTATATAAACGCAAATGTGCCTTTCATATCTATTTGCCTTTAAATTGATTTACACAATATTCGGAGATTCTACATCGTGCATTATGCACTTGTTAAATATATGTATTCATTAACATAGCACTGTGTTTTACAAAAAAAAAAGAAAAGAAAAGAGAAGAACGCTTACAGACGAAGATCGGCCAAAACATTAGAATAAGCATTAGCATTTTATATATGACAAGAGGTACGCGGTTCACCAGTCGGTACGAATATGTCTTGCATTTATCAACGGATAGCAAAATGGCTACAAAACGGCAACGATTATCCCCTTGAAAAAGATACATGCTAACATGATAATATAATAAAAATCACATTTTGAAAACAAACCAGATATTTGTAGTTTTATTTACTCTACCTGTGTCAAAATAGCCAAAATGTGTAAGCGACGAGGGGTGAAAATTGTTTTTGCTCGGTCGATACGCGCCAATATAATATTTCTCTCTATACATCCCCAGTAAGCAAGTGACGCCACCTTAAACATCACAAAGATACATCTTTATCTTTACTAAAGTAGGTTGCTTCGGTTGCATTCGTAAATAGGCTGTCCTAAACATTACGAATAAAATTTATCTTTTTATTGGACAATTATTTTTCGGACAAATACTTGTAAAAGTTTTGTTTAAATGTCAGGAATATTTACGAAACACATTTCGTTTTCAAATTTCTGGCATACGTTAGTATACTTTTGCACTAAAAATTACTATTACATTACAATAAAAATTAAAAATTATATAGCGTAATACATTGTAACGTAGTAAATTGTCACATTATAATATACTTTCGTGAAACTAAATTATTAGGATTTAAAAAAAAAATTCTTGCGAAAATATTTCAAATATTTTGTAAGAACTACAAAAAAAAAAACATAAGTAAAAGTTTAAAAATGATACGTGGAATTAAATCTTAAATCAAATAAAATTACACTTTTGATATAAAAATTCGACATGCACAGCTTAGAATTAAAAATGTTCGTGTTCTAAAATAGGACATGTGCAAATCTGGAGAAAATTTACAGAAATTTATAACATATACAGAAACATATTTTCCTACAATGTTTATTCAATGTTACACGTAAAAAGTAACATTTTTTTCATTTTCGCATGTATATTTTCTTTTTCTAACGCATTCTGTTAAATTGCTTATTATGTATGTATTTATATATATATATATATCGCTTGTATATTTTGAATAATTAAGTTCCACATTAAAGAAATTAAAGAAATGAAGATTTAATATAAAAATAGAGTAAAAGTACTTTAGATTTGAGTCGTAATGTTAATTGTTGCATTACAACTTGATGTCGAGGAAAAAGCCAAACAATAGTTCCACGATTATCAAATGAAAATATGGTAAACAAAGGTTTGTACATTTTACGCGTATGACGTAAGAAGTAAAAAAAAAAAGAGTAACAATAGTTTTGCTAGTGAATTAGAAATTTTTTGATAAATGCAAAGAATATATGAATTTAAATCGTATGAGTGTCGTGTTTGTTAAGATCCACTATCGTGGAGGTTATTTAGTTACTTGTCATATCGTAATTTAATCAAGTCTTATTTTAATCGTAAATTGCAAAAATGTGGTTTCATTTGATGCTTGCTATTTTTGCGATGTTTGACTCGGCAATGGCATCGTCCGGCTTCGATTTTGGAGATACTCTGGCATTGATCCTCGGATTGATCATTGGAATTATTGGATTTTTTGCCTGTATGGGTGCTTATGCACGTCATCGAATTTCTGTGGAAACAATGCCATAATAAACGATTTCAAAATTCCATTAGTAGTAAGTATACCATGTCTTTAACCTTGTTGCTGCAAGTTATGAATAATTAATAGATATATTTTAATAAAAACCGTCGGAGTTGATAGTTATTCATAATTATAATTATGGATGTTGTTTATATATATATAAATGTTTTTTAATATAGTAATTTATATGTAAATACATATGCAAAAATATATAAAATGTTTCATGTAAAATGTTTCTTTGTAATATTTAAAAGATAAAACAGTTTGTTATGTCCATAAACATCCATAGTTTATTTATAGCAATTGATACTTTTATATATTAATTTTATATTAAACTTAAGTTAATTTGATTTAACTTTTAATAAAATGATTTTTGTACATGAATATTATTTTGACCAAAATATTGTATATAGACATGTTTATTTTATATAATGAATAATTTTGTAGCATATAGTGAATTGTCTTATTTTAATTGATTTTGCATGATTCGTTGTTAGTAACTTATTTTATTTGAATTGCAGGCTATTCAATACATAGAGAATTAAGAAAGAGAAATGCCTCAAGTGACATGTTTTTAATACATTCAATATTGTTATTATAAATTTCATATGAGAATTGCTTTAAAACTAACAGAAATTAAGTGTATTTCTCATAATGAAAATTTTTACACAATGAAAATAATTTGTATAATTTTGGCATTAAGCTGTATAGCTAATATAAACATAAACTAATATATTTATAATCATAAACTATTTTTATATTTATTATACTATTATTGTAAGATAATTGTTAAAATAAAATATAAGTAAAAATGACAAAGATATGTAGATATATATTGGAACAATTATTTGTTAAAGATATACCATTTTTTAATTTTCTTTACAGTCTTTTGCAATAGATGATTTCAAAACAGAAAATTTATATAAAAGAATTTTAATGAATTTATAATTTCACATGTTTAAAACTAATATTATAATATAGAAAAATGTTATTTAAAGATATATATTACATGCAATGCTAATTAAAAAATTTATATATTGTTGTCTACATAATATATTCATAAATTTCATAAATATACAATCTATTAATTAACATTATAAACTATATCTTGATGTAATTATTTTGCAAGTAAGGAATGGAAGATAATATTTTTCTGAGCAGAATTTAAATTATTTCTATGTATTGATGATCTGATGTCACAAAGTTCGTATCAACATAATTTCTATATATCTCTATTAGTTACAACTTTTCTCCATATAAGTGAAAGATTCAAATTGATTTTGTTATTTTTTGCAATTTGTTCAATGCTGATGCATATCTAATCAGTCTTTACAAAATTTTTTGTAGAATTTTATATAACATAGCTTACATAAGTTTTAAAGCATATATGAACTTATATACTAGTTAGCACAGGAAAGCTCTTCGATTATTTTTGTCTAAATATTTTCATATTTTCCATTTTTATTACAAGCATTATTAGTACAAGATATTTTAAAACGTAATTATAACTTTTTATAATAGTTACATACAATTTTTTAAAAAGCATTTTCCGTATGCTCTAATCAGTGAGTTTCAAATTTTTGTACAGTGAAATTTTAAAGGTAATTTATAATTTTTATATAGATTTAATTAAGTCTGTTATTCAAGTCAAGATTTTGCTTTTTTAGATTCAGAATTTGATAAAGCAAAATGTTTCATTATTCAACACAAAAAACATCTGTTTTTCACATTTGCATTTTTGAAACTTTATATGATATATTTATGTGCTTAAAATAGTATACTTATACAGTATATACTATATATATACTATATATATAATCTATATATATTATATATATATGTATATAAATCAACAAATTGTCTATATATATACTTGCAATTATATGAATCTGTTAAATAAATTAAATAATTTTAATAAATTAGTTCATTAAATTCTGATCCAACAATATGCACTAAGATTTTATGTGTGAAATTTTTAAATGTAGCAAAATATGATTTACTTGTTTTTTGTCATATTTTCTGAAAAATATATTATAATATCTACGTCTGAATGTACTAAGTTCAATTCCATCAAGTTAGATGCCATATTAGTAGAAAAGAATTATGATAAATTCATGTTGTGATTTTTTTTTTTCTTGTATGTAACAGTATTGTTTGGTATTCTTTGGTAAAACAACAAAAATGTTTTACAAAAATTTACTCCAATTATATTATTATCATTACCATAATACTAAGTATAGTTAAAATCACATTATGTATAATGTACTTGGAAGGAAGTAGTCCGTTGCAATGCTGTATTAATGAAATAATATTTATCTCTATTGTCTTATTTCATTCATTTCATCACATTCAATGAATAAGTTTAAAAAATTAAAAGTCGATTTTTAGCACTGTATCACTGTGAATTATTACATTTAAATATAGTTTATTTTCGAAATTTCATATACTCAACTTTTATTAACAAACATAGAAACTGCATCTTTATCGAAAGCCAATCCACCTAACAGTAAATGAATAATATGTACATTAAGTATTATATGTTATGCATTTTCTTTGAGTATTATCTAATAAATTTATTTAAAATAACTATATAAGAATAATTGCAATGTATTTCCATAAGAAATACGTACAATTACTGCAATATAATGTTTCGTTCAACAGCCACATGAATTTATTATCAGGTGGATTAATTGGATTCAAAGATATAATCATATTTTTCCCCGATAAACTGAAAAAAGAAATAACAGAATTGTGATATGCAAAACTTAAAAATAAATCGTATGTATATATGAAACAATCGAGTGGAATTCAATATATGTATATCATGATCGAGTACTAATAACTTGAAGATTAGAAGAAGAAACTTCAATATTCAAAATTCTAAAATAGTTTTCGAAATTCTAATACTGACAATAATAAATTCATGCTGAAAGCAGTAGTAAATCGCAACATTAAAAGCGACCTGAACTGCAATTACTTGAACGAAATAAATATAACATTATGATCACCAATGAACAATAGTAATATTTGTAATTATACAAATAAGCTATTCTTAACTATATTGCAAAATGCAATATGTGATAGCACAGATGAAAATTTAAAATATATTTCTCGAGATAACGTAAGCTTTAAATTATTTTATTTTTGATATCGTTAAAACATGTATGTATTTCATACTTGTGTCTCTATCGAGTTTCTTTTTTTCTTTAAATTAGATTCTCAATATTTATGATGATTACTATTATTTTTATCAGAAATTAAAGTGTTAAATAACAAAAATTCCTAAAATATTCGAAGGAATGGATTGTGCAAACATATTTCAGAACGTACTGTAAATGAAATGCCAATTCAAGCGAAATAAACTTCGATAAATTAAATACGCTATGATAAAAATATTCACAATTGAGTCTAAAAAAGATAATAGCTGATATAATATTAGATAAGATACATAAGACCGCTAACTAGTAACACATGACTTTTTTTCTTTTTTTTAATTGAAGTAGGTAAAATCGCTAGAAATACATTAAAGCATAACAGTGACTATATTAATCATATTTCTTTTCTGTCTGACTCCTGCAATCACATACATGCACACGTAAACATACATTCTTTCTCCAAAGCATTCAGTATACATTAACAGTTATACATATATATCGAGTAGAATGGCTGTATGCCATCATTTGTAAGACTAGCTGAGGCCTGTACTAATGTGGACTGTGCTATCAATAAATTGAGAGCAGAAAAGGTCTTTTAATAAGCATTTTCCTAAAGAAGGATATTTACTACAATAAGGTATAAGCACAGTACATGTAAAGGCCCCTATCCTCAATTTCAATATTTTATTTCTTTTTCTTTCCTATCGTTTTTTATCCAGAAGCTTAATTCAAAATATTCTCCATGTACGAATCGAGGTTTTAATTTTCCTGCGAGGCACATATCAGATAATATCATGCTCACGCATAGATAACGAGAATATTTCAGCAATTACGCACGGATGTTACAATATCGAATACATCCTAAATACTTTCATTCGCGTCTCCCCGCATACATACCCACGAGGATGAGGGTAGCGCAATTAGCAAAACTATAATAGAATAACAATCGTAATAATGCATGATTCTCATACTAGTGGATAAAGGGCAACGTTTAAATAAAGAATGTGTTAGAAAAATGAATAAATCGAAAAATATAGATCATAACTCGTTGAAGATTACGTTATTGATCGATATGGGAAGAAGAAGCTGTTGAATTGTCGACATTTGTGGTATGCAAAGGTTCTGCCGGCGGTGTACCATCATGAGAATTTCCTATATGTGGGGTAGCTGGCGTAGCTGGTTGAGACTGTGACGTTCCACCAGGTGGAGCGTATATTAGTCGATAGCCAGCTGGTAAAAAGAAACCACCATGTGGTGTACAGCTGAATGCTTGAAAATTTGATAACGTTTGATTATCGTGATACTGAATGTAACCTCCACTTCCCGTTGAACTTGATATCGGTATAGGTGTGACTAATGATCCAGAAGATACTGCAATATTTGTTCCGTCTGGTAAAATAGGTGTGAACTGATACTGCGCAGGATTTATAATTGCCGGATTATGTAATGGTTCAAGAGATTCTGTGATTTCACTCGAATAACTAGCAGATTGATTAGACACATTTTGCATAGTTTCAGAAGGCACTACTGGAATTGGAATAACATAAGCATGTGGTATTCCAGTTGCTGCCTGTTGTGATTGTAGTTGCAAAGGAGTTTGCTTCAATTTCTGCATAGCTAATCGTAATGTTTCATCCGTATCTGGATAATTACTTGGAGCTTTTTGCAAAGGAGTTTGGGGTGTTGTATTAAACATTAAATAATCTTCTGTACCTGGAAGTCTGGTCTGTCCTGTTAGGAAAAAGTTCACATCATTAAAAAAATAGACGATGAAATATAATAATTGAAATAATCATGTAATAGTTTAAAGTTTTAAAAGTTGATCACTAACCTGTCACACTAGTCGTAACGGTATGATAAAGCACTGGATGATGTTGATGGTGATGAAGCGCACTTGCTTGCTGTTGTTGTTGAATTAATAGCTGTAATTGATGCTGTTGAAATCGTTCCAATTCTTCTCTGTGTCTTCTCTGCAGTGTTTCCAATTCCATGGTTTGTCTATATGCATTAAAATTAGTTTTCAATTATTACTATCAAATCGTAATATGATATTTTATATAAATATAAACTTACTTTTTTATAAGCAACTGATATTCTTCACTTGGTGTCAATGTCCAAAATCTCTCGTCCTTTTCTGATTGCTGTAAATAACATATTAATGTTTAAGTTAATGAATAAATTAATTAAGCACATACTCGCTAAAAGATATGTACTTACTTCTATGACAGAAGCATTAATAGATTGAGTGATTTGCGTAGGTGGTAAAGAACCTTCACGACTATGAATTATTTGCACTGGTGTACCTGTAATTCATGAACATTTGTTTCTAAAACATTTTTAATTTGCTTTCTTGAAAATTGAATTTAGAATTACTTACCCTGTGTATCATCTACATGATAAACCTTTGAATCTTCTATTTGGCTTTTTGGTATATCGGCATGTTGTTGAATTGATATAGCAGCATTACTAGGAGGACCTGCGACCTTGGAAACCACGAATCTTGATATTTTTCTAACAGGTTGTGTTGTACTAACCTTCTATTAAAATTAGTCAATTATTTTTCAAAAATGCTCTTTACATGTACTGAAATTGACTACTTGAATATAATTTATACATACCTCAGAAGCATTTTCTTGAGATTCTATTTGCACTGGAGTATTCGTATCTGAGCGTGATGTAATGACACTGGGAGTAACAGTAGCGACAGGCACAGCAGTTACAGGTGGAACGGTAGTCAATAAACTTTGAGTAGGTTGTGAGGGTTGCACCTGGACAGAACCAACGACGGATACAGGCGGTGTTAAAGGTTGTGGCGAAACTGTTGATAGAATCGACCCTCTATGATGAATTTTTGCTAATTCCTGTTCTAATTCCTGAAGACGAGATCCTGGTCTTTGTGTTCGAACTTTTATACTTTCTTTGCTGGGACTCATAGTTTCAGATCCTATAGGAGCTCCTCCAGGTGTTGGACTATCGAGAGAGCAATCCACGTGCTGACACAAACAATTTCATAATTTTTATACTGTCAATTTGAATTTTTTTAAATACTTCTAATTATGACTTTGTTAATATAACTTACAGTTTGAGAAAGCGCAAGTTGATGAATCGAGTTTTCCTGAACTAAAACAGAATTTTCTACGCTTGTTGTAACACTTGAATCACTCAAGGTTGCAGTAGACTGTAACGTAGTCTGAGGTGATAGAGGTCCCTATTGTGTATTTGTTACATTATTAATACGAAACGCAAATAAATATATTTTAATTTTTCATATTTTTTAAATTACTTACTGTACCGTGTGTAGTGGAAATTGGCATGCCAATATTAACAAGTTTCTGTTGCAAAGAATGCATATAGGCATCATATCCACCTATCATTTGGTGATTATGAGGGGTAGCTGGGTAACTTATTGGTGGCGTGCCTACATTAAGTGCTTCAGATGGTTGACTTGTTAATTGAACAAGCTTCTGATGGAGATCTGCTATTGTTTGTGGACCTGTTCCACCTGGAACACTAGTGCCAGTGCTCGTATCTGTGACTTTATCTAAGGAATTCTGTTGACTAAGTTTTCGATGTTGTTGTTGTTGTTGCTGCTGTTGCTGTTGTTGCAATATTTGGTTTTGTGTAAATAATGCTGAATCAACTGACTCAACGATCGTATGTTCAGGAGTTATATCATGGCTAGAATTTTCATTCTCTGATAACAATGGACACTCGGAACTTGTACGCCTGTAAATGAAATAAATTTTAGAAACATACATATATTTTGCCAGTACTATACAATATTATACATACCCAGTTGAACTGATTCCTTCTTGAGCTTCCGTTTCGAATATTTTTCCTGAGAGTTGTTGATCAGGGAGCTTTAAATGAAACTGAGACTGATCAGAAGGAGTAGAACCTTCTAAATTTTGAGTATCTTGTACAACGTATTGTGAGATAGTTTGATGCAATTGTGGCTGGGTCTGTTGAACATGTCTTATCGGCGCAGTTTGCTGTATTATTTGATTCATAGGAGCAATCCATTTACTCTGTGAAGTTAATGCGTGAACCGCTACTCCTTGGAAGTTTTGTTGTGCCATTTGTAACTGAGAATCGATCTGATGAGTTGTATTTAGTTGCATTGTTTGTTGCAAAGGTACCTGAGCTTGATGAGACTGCTGACTGATTTGAAACGTTTGTGGAATTACTTGTTGTGTCATGTTCGCTTGATAATTATGTGGTAATTGTGGCTGTATTTGTATTTGACTTGCTTCAGGTTGAATAGGTTGGAAATACTGCTCAGATTGAAGAGTGGGTTTATATTCGAGTATTGTGGTTCCGGAAATATTTACAGTTTGGCTTGGCTCGTGGGTAGTTAAACAATGTGGAGTCACAGATTTTGATTTTGGGTTTGAAAGTATATTTGCTAAATTTTGTGCTAAATCTGGAAGCGTTGATGAAACTTCTTTCGTTTTAAGCATAACTTTAGGAGTAACTTCTGCACTGACAACTTGGTGTACAGGTGCAGATACACTGGGGACATTAGTTTGAGGAGCCGTTTGAAGCTGTTGGATTGGTTCTAAAACAGTTTGCGACAAAGGAGTGATGTTTGATCCATCTGTTTGAGAAATATATTGTACAGACTGCATTTGAGGCATCGATAAATTGGGCACAATTAGTGATTGTTTTTTGTCATCTGTTACACTAGCAATTTCTGAAATTTGTGAATCCGTGGACATGTTCGATGTAGTAGAAATATTAGAAATTCTGCGGTTTCTTTCATCTATGATTGCAGTTGGTTGCAATTGGGAAATAGGCCCAGAAAGTATTACATACTGTTGTTGTTGTTGTTGTTGTTGTTGTTGTTGTTGCGGTATTTGCTGAGGTTGAAATTGTTGCAACGGTCGTTGAACTTGCATTTGTCCCTGATGTTCAGACTGAATGTGCATTTGCGTTAAATTTTGCTGTACGGTAATTTGTTGTTGTTGTAACAGAACATTGCACGGTATAGATTGATTTTGATACTGCCCTAGTAAATTGATTCCACTCGAAGAAACTTGAGTCTGTAGATCTTTCTGTGACAGAGTTACACTTTGAGGTGCAACTTGTATTTGTTGAGGTGATTGCTGCGTTATTGCCGATCCTTGAACAATTACGTTATGTTGACTAGATTGCGTAGCATTAACATTCTGCTGCATTTGTGACATGGGTAGTATCGCTTGTTGCCCTTGTACAGTAGTTTGAGGATTGATCGATTGCTGTACCGGTTGTTGAATTGTTTGAATATTGTCCATTTGTTCTACGACACACTGAGGACTTTGCGTAACGGTTTCAATATTAGATTTCTCAGGAATTGTAGCTTGTGTCTCCAAAACATTTACTTCTAGATCATCGTGTTTTGCTTGTCCTTCATCAATCGTATTTGGTTGCAATAATAAACTAGATTGTGTTGTTAATATATTAGATTTATCTACACTTTCTACAGTAGTAGTAGATTCCTCCTCTTCGCTTGTAACAACTTTTTGCTCGACTACAGGACTAACTAAGAAACGAGAAATTTTTCGCGCTGGAGGTGGTGCAGTTAATGTTGCCATTTCTGTAACTAAAGCGTCAGGTTGTGGTTCTTTATTTATTTCCTTTTCTTGCTCTGTTTCGTCCTGAACCATGGATTCTTTAGATTTTTCGTTTGTTTGATTTACGACCGAATCGTTTGTTTGACTTTGATTTGTTGATTTAGCGATTTCATCTTTAAGTATGTTGTGTACGTCTAGAACTGTGTCTGCTGTTGTTACAGAAACGATAGTTTCCTGAGTTGGATCAGTTGGATCGCTTGGTAAATTAGTCGGTGTTAATGTATCTGTATTTTGTGTAGAAGTCGATGATCTTCTGGAAGCTTCAGCTGATGTATTTTCAGGACCCATCTGGCTGTCAGGTGTTTGCACATTTTGTTGTTTTTCAGTTGAAGCGGAACCCGTAATATGAGAAAGAATTTGGTCAATCGGTAACAATTTCGTAGGTGTAGAAGTATTTGAAGTTTCGTCTCTCTGGAACCATACAATAAATAATTATCTAGTTATCAGAATTATCTTTTACCAATAAAATGATTACAATGCGTATAAACAAAATAAAATTGTGGTACAAATCAGATAACTATCGTAAAATACAATTCAAACTGAATTACAGAAGGAAAACACAAATAGGTGTTTTTAATAATAAACGCATGTCTTAGTGATATCATGTTATAAAAAAAAGTCTATAAATACAATTCAATAAATACAATTTCATTCATCTTTAAAGAAAGCTGTATAACTGTTACTTATTATTTCGTGTACATAAAATTCTCTTGACTGTGTTTTGCGATATATTGTTAATAGAAATAATAATATTTATAAAAAGGCGAATGTTCCTGAAAAATTTTCAAACAAAAATTAAATATAATATATAATAAAGAACAAATGTATAAAAATTAAAACATAAAACATGCCCTGACCGTAATCTAAACATTAAGTTATGCGAGTTGCCTATGGGAAAAATTGAATAATATACAGGAAATGTCGTTATATAATATTACTTTAAAAGATACACAAATGTCCGAACACAATGTATCATGAATCAAAAGGATGCACAAACGTCCACGATTATACGATGAAATGTAGGAAATAGGAAAAGGTAGAGGGGACGATGAACTCACCGAACGGTGTCTACGATGGACTTTGTACGACGATCGGTGGCTGCTTTGACGAGTTAGCGAGCCATGTCTCACCTGCTGCGTCCAAAACCATACACACCAATTATACCTTAGAGGTACACCTTTCCATTTTTTTAATAGGATTACAAGATATATACCTCGAGCGTAACCATAACATTATTTTAATATGAAATATATAAGAAATATGGTTGTACTATTCCAAGGAAAGAACTTATAACAAGCAAAAACAGTCCTATGATATGCATTATGGACTTTTGTGTATCAGGTTCTTAAATGATAATTATAATACTAGTGACAATATCCTTTGTTAAAACATCTATTTCAAAATTTATTTTTGTTTATTTCTCTGATTAAAAAAAAAAAGAAAACAGAAAAAAGAAAAAAAAAAAGAAAACGAATTTCCCTTCCAGATTTGCAATAGTTTCATTACACTCATAATTCACATCTATGAAATAAATTGACAAAACGAAAAGAAAACCGTTACCTTAGCTGTATCAAGACTGTGGTCACGATCTCTAGGTCGACGACTCGTAACTGGACTACCACCGGCAGATTGATCTGGTGGACCATGTGCTACTAGAGGTAAAGACCGTGTAGGGTCTAAACGCAATTGTTTAACAATATCTTCTATCAGTTCAACGAATGTTTCGCATTGAGATTGTGGTAATAAGTTTTCAGCAACCTGAAAAAAAGTAGAAATAAAGTAATAATATGAATTTTAAAAATAAAAGTATTAACTCTTTCGTTATCGTGAACGAGGTATCTCTCTCCTACCACTGCTTCTACAATTCGTTAGTGATATTGTATAACCGATGTAGTTGCAACAACATATCTCGTTCACGGTAACGGAAGGGATAACATATAAAATTTTATTATTTATTTACCAGATTGTTAGCAATGTCAGTAGGTACCATATCATCCCTATCAAATTTAAATGTTACAGTTTTTTGTTTACTGGTATCTAGCTGACACTCAACAGTCATTGATTGTCCCTCGTTACTGCTTACAGACAAAACTGTTAATTTTATACCAGGCTTCTTACGTTTTGTACCAGATCTTTTTACTTTAGACCTTTCAGACGAAGCGACATTTTCGGCATTTTCTTGACTCATTCTACATGTAAAAATACTTGGTTTTTTAAATAATGTTTATTTAAGAAATGATTGAAATTTTATATATTTACCCTTCATTTGGCACTGTTGCTTGGGATGTAGCGCTACCAGACATAATAGAAACGTTCCCTTGATCCTGAATATTAGACGGTATGTCTGGTGGTAAAGATTGCACAGAATCCATTGTATCTTGTTTAGATAAGGATGATCTATCTGTGTTAGAACATTGCTCTGTATTTGAAATAAAAGACTGTTGATGTTGAGATGTTGTTGTTGATTGCACAGAAATACCAGATGATATAGGTATAGTAGTAGGGATATTAGAATTTTGCGAATATTGCATCTGAACTAAAACATTTTGTTGATGTTGAGGTTGGTGTCCACCATTTGAAATAATCGATGATGCATTTTGCATTGGAATCGTCGAAGTTATTGTATTTTGTATGTGAGTTGCTGATGATGTGCTCTGAATATTTAGACCGGATGGTACAGATGCTTGCCCTGGTTGTGGTTGTATGTAAGGTTGTGAAGTTGGAGGTGCTGTATTCTGAGGGATGCTCGGATGAGAATATATTTGGGCAGTAGATTGGTTGGATGGTAAAATTTCGACATGGCCAGAAGAATTTGAGCCAGCATATGAATGATACATTTGTTGAGATATATTTTGTTGATATATAGATTGCGTACTGTATCCTGAGGTTCCTGTTGCACTTTGTTGATAGTATTGTTGATTTTGAACTGGTGGAGAATTCACTGAATGCGGATGTACTTGCTGAACATGCTGTATTTGCGGCTGAGAATACTGCACTTGCTGAGGTTGGGGTATTTGCTGATGCATGTGTTGTGGTTGCGGTAAAATTTGTATCTGTGGCGGCATTTGCTGTTGTATTTGATGGCCCATTTGTTGCGGCACATTCAATTGTATATATTGCTGTTGTTGATGTAAATGTTGCTGTTGCTGTATTTGTTGAGGTACTTGAGAAAACTGTGATTGAGTTTGTACAGTCTGAGGGGTAGAACATTGTGAAGTAGCAGTTAAATTTTGTGAAACATGCGAAGGAAATTGTTGTGACTGCTGTTGCTGTTGTTGCTGCTGCTGCTGTTGATATTGTTGTTGTAACTGCTGTTGATATTGCTGTTGTTGGTATTGTACTTGCTGCTGTGAAACTTGAGGTACTTGTTGCATTTGCTGTGCTTGCTGTGGTTGAACAACAGAGGTTTGTTGTTGCATTAATGGTTGTTGTTGAACCAACTGAACTTGCTGTGGTTGTAAATTGTGCTGCGGAGGTTGTTGCGCAGCAGTTTGTATCTGTTGCTGCTGTTGCTGCAAAGGTATTTGAGTCTGTTGCAATTGCATTTGTACTTGACCCTGGATTTGAATACCCATGTTTGATTGCATCTGTTGTTGTTGCTGTTGTTGCAATTGCATTTGTTGAAGTAATAATTGTTGTTGCAGCAAATTTTCAGTAGTTGTATTAGCACTATCTGCTTCTCGATCTAAACGTTCCTTTTCTTCTTTGGCTTTACGTTCTTCTCTTTCTCGCAACAAAGTACTGATTTGCGATTTTAACATTTTTGCCACAGCCTTAACATCTTCTTCGAGTATAAGGCTAGATTTAGCCATTTCCGAGGCTACTTCTTCTGCGTTGTCAGTTTGAATGTCAAAGTCAAACTGTATCGCCTCATTTTCTTTATGTTTGTTAGTACGTTTCTTAGGATCCAACACTCTGAGTCGGAATTCTACGCGCGATAATTCAGCATCCGCTACGGCCGAATCTCTCGAAACCATTTCTAATTTTAATCCAACATCGTCCGCAAAAAATTCGTGATTTAAAAGATCTTTAACTAAGGGTCGTTCTTCTTTCTTTAGACGAATACACATTTCTATAATTTCACGTACTTCTGGATTTTCCACTTTATCATAACTCTGCGGCTTTACACCCTGTGTATAATACAATTATTATTTAATATATTAATGTTATTAATTAATTATTATGTTAATTATTATATATGTTGAATAAAAATAAATACCACATAAAGAATACAAAATAAATAAATAAATGAATGAATAAAATTTGAATACATAAAATTTAAAAAATATTACACTCAATATAATTATTTTTATATTATTAATTAAAATTAACAGTGATTTACCGATACTACACGTTTATATATTTGAGCCGGTCCAGTACATTCTGAATATGGATATTCACTAGTAGCCATTTCAAGCATACACATTCCGAACGCATAAACGTCAACAGATTCATCGTAATGTTCTTCGTACATTTCTGGTGCCATAAATTCAGGAGTTCCAATAACACTTTTTGCAAAACTTCGATTTTTAAGAGTAGCAAGTCCCAAGTCGCCAATTTTTACACTTCCTGTAGTACCAGTTATAAAAATATTGTCACATTTTAAATCACGATGAATAATTGGTGGCGATCTCGAATGCAAGAAACTAAGGCCTTTCAAAATTTGTCGACACCAAGATTTTACTACTTTTGGATTAATTTTTTTAAATCGCCTTAGGTACCTATATAAAATTACATAATGATTTAGAATTATAATTATAATGATACGAATTCCTAAAAACTTTTTATGAATTTAAAAACGTACGTTTTCAATGTTCCTGAAGTCATAAGTTCAGTAACCAACACAATATATTTTCTACGTGTAAGTGTAACTTCCCAATAATCATAAAACCTAACAATATTTGGGTGTTGTAACCCCTTCAACATTTCTGCTTCCTCTCGAAATCTTAATCTTTCTGTTTTATTTAATTTTTTTTCCTAAAAGAAAAAGAAACAATTAAAAAATTATAATTATATGTAAATCTATTTAAAAATTACGTACTACAAACTTTTTTTATTATATTTCACTAACCTGCAATTCGCACCAAGCAACAGCTACACCAGTTTGAGTGTCCAGACCTCTGTACACAGTTTTAAAGCTGCCTCTACCAATTTCCTCTTCAAATTTTAAAAATCTACCATCTGGTGATATACCTATGGCCTTTTCTTCGTCATCATCATCTTCAACAGTTTGCACTTTAACTTTCATTAATAAATTTCGTACTTCTTCCATAGCCATTGTTTTCTGCGTTAATTTTTCATCTGCTTTGAAATTTTCATCAAGTAAAGGACCGATAAATCCTTCCACCGTTTCTTCTTGCACGACTTCTTTCGCCATTTCTCCTTTTTCTTCTTTCGCCATTTTGATTTCGTCTTGCGTGTTTGCACCACTGACATTCTCCATTTCTGTATCTAACGGTGGCACTTTTCCTAGTTTACTCAGAGATTCATGAAGCGCTTGAGCAGCAACAATATCACTAATACTGGTGCCATTATCATCATCGTATATTGTTACTTCTTCTTCTTCTACTTCTCTTTGGGCATCTATATCCTTAACTTCAGTATCTATAATTTCTTCCGATACTTTTGATGTTACAAATCTTGAACTTTTTATCTTCTCTTCACTTTGTTGCGTATTCTTTTTGTCATCTATCATATTTTTTTCCAAATTTTTGGCTAAGTCTTCAATCTCTTCAATATTAGTAGATTCTTCGTTAGACGTTTTCTGTTTTGTTTTTTCGTTATTTTTTTTTATTGTTGAACTCATTTCTGTGGCCAAAGTTGTATCTATGTTTCTTTCCATATTTGCTTCTTTTAAATTTTTATTATTTTGCTGTTCAATCATCTTTTCTGTAACATATTTACTTCTAGATTTTATAGATTTGCATTCAGTGGATTTCGTACTTGTGGAAGAAGTGGAAAATAATTTTTGTTTATTCTGTGCACCTATTTCTTCTTCAACACTATTTGTTGATATTTTTCTTGTAATATTCGAAGTTTTAGAGAATTCAAAACATTCTGATGTAGATGCCCTTTGTTCATTAGGATCATTAGGATTTAATGATTCTTTTTTGTCTGATGTGTTCTGTGACAAATCAGCACCTTCTTCACTAATATTGCATTCCATACTCGTTTCATCTTCGTCCGATTTTTTTGATTTCAGTCGACTAAGTGGTGTCGATGGTGTGGAAGTGGATCCTATGTATGAAAATGAACATTCTAAAATCTGTGAAACAAAAACTGTAGATAAATGCTAATATAAGATATACCTGGCACATTGAAGACATTTTCTGTTGCTGTAATAGCTTCCTCTGCATCGCTAAAACTGCGGTCATTTTCATGATCTAAAGATGGTGAATTGAGATTCCGAGATGATGACTTTTCAGAAATTCGTAATGCAGATAAAACTTTCTTTTTAGAAGAAGGTGAATTACTAGCGATTCCGTTACTTGTTATAGACAATGAATCAGTAACATCCGTTCTTTGTGTCCGTACTTGTTTCTTGCAAATTGGTGTAGAGGAACGGTTTATATTTGATGTCTAACAAAATAAATAACAATATAATTTATATTTATATAAAAATATTATTTAGATACAAAGTATTCTTTATTTTTCACATACCTTTCTATCACCAGAATTATGGGCACTAGTGCCAGCTTGTGAAACAATAGATAATTTTCTTTGGCGTTTATGATTATGTGTATGGTTATGAATCCTTTGAGTGGTTACAACTGAACAAGGGCCTCCTGCTTCCTGAGAGGCTAAGTGGCCCACTGATAGACTAATCCCACCCTGATTACCACCACCTCCACTGGCCACCAGCTTTGGACATAAACTTGACAGGCCACTTCCACCTGAAGATTGTTGTCTATTTGTCTCATACCTAAAACATGATTAAAAATACTATATAATTATTATATCATATTTTCTTTTCTTTTCATTAATATTCTTCTTTTAAATATTATTTTCTTTGATCAAGAAAGGTTTTTTATTTAAGTCATACACATTTTATGTTAATTTAGATACAAAGTATGCAGTAAGCTTTTATTTTATAATACAAAATATAAATATAAATTATAGCAAAAATTATTATCAAGCCAAACTAAAATCATAATTTAACATTGTGAAGTGTTGTTGTGTTTTATGAATTATATAAAATATAAAAGGAGAAAGTTACACACACGCACATACATTTTGCAATAAAATATCTTTTATTATGAAGAATAGTAAATCTAAATTAAGAAATTAATGTTTAGCCTCATCTGTACTAAATGTACATGCCAACTATAAAATTGTTATATTATATAATATTTAAATGTTATGAATTATGGTTTAATGTACTACTTAATCTTAAAATATAAAGGATATTTGAAAAATAAATTCAAGATATATATAAAGTCTATGATGATGATAAAAATTCCAAAACATAAAAAGCCAAATTAATAGCTATTAATAAATTATTTTTTTTGAGATGTTTAAATGACAACTATTCAATATTAATTGAATAGTTCCATGTTGCAATATGACAAAAATATGAATCATATAATTACTAACCTTTGAATACCTATAAAATTTCATGTTTGAAGTTCAGGGTCAGTAATTCTGGAAATATATTGGAATTTATATTTTCCTGATGAAATTTTTAAATTTTGTATGACAAAAATTTCTTGATTAGATTTTATAGTATCATTATACCTCATAATTTATGTTAATTTTAGCATACCAAATATTTTAGTTAATATCTATACATTTCAGATGAAATTTTTCTCAAAAATTGTAATAATTTCAGTATGTACATATACAGTACGGATGAGATATACAAAAAACTTCTGTGCATGTGTAGCTTTATTATTTAATAAATATCATACTTTATTATATTCAATAATTAAAGAGTTCAAAATTAGGAAAATTCTGTTCCTTGGTCATGTGTTTGAAAGAATTCTTTAAAAAATGGAATCTGTAAAATAATATATTAAAGAACAATCTTCATAAAGTGCATTCCAAATTAAATATATATGTAATTTTATATATATTTACATATATTTATATGTTAAATATATATATAATTTTATATATATTCGGAATATAGTACTACTTATATAAATATGAAACATGTATGACAAATGAAAAGCAAAGAATGAATTATAGCAAAGAAATTAAATGACATAAGATAAAAAATGGCAATGTAAGAAGCATGATTTTGATACAGACATCATTATACCTGTCCTGCCTGCTGTGGCCAGATGAGAGAAATCCACGCACTGTATTGCCTATAGCTGCTCTCTTTTTAATTTCTTTTTTCCGTTCTCTGTACCCACCAGATCCAGTGTCCACTTGATCTTGACGAATATTTCTATCTCCCTGTAATCAATGTATTATGATTCTCAGTGAGATAAGTAAATGCGCAGAGGTTTTAATAATTAATGAAATAAATAATATATATATATAAATTTTAAAATTAATTTATAGAAAGTTTACCTTAATACTTAAAAGCTTTATATTCAAATTAGTACTTGTGCTTGTTGGAACTGGACTTAGATCACACCTTACTCTTCTGTGTGATTTCTCAACAATTGGTGGATCTTCCTCTAATTCCAACTGATTTCCAATAGTAAAAGAACGACTCTGTGTTAATAAAATATCTTCTGTATTATGTTCCCGACTAGTGCCAACCGAACTCACTGCCTTGTTTTCATTGCAGCATCTCGGCATTGCACATAACCAACGTATGAAAGAATTCACTTTATAAAAATCCTTGCCTCCTATTTTATATATATGTACATATATTTATATATGTACATATATTTATATATATATAAATTTTTATATATATATATTTCTTTCTTTCTCAATTCGACTTGGATAAAGATTTTATAAGAACTTTTAATGTCATATTATTCATCAGGAAAACAGTATGTATCTTTAATTAATTTTATTTTTCAAACTATAAAATACTGGATGCATTTATGCAAATGTACAGAGTATGTTTTATATTCATCACAGATTTTTTTTCTTCTTAATTATCAAATATACTCTGTTACTTCAATTTTTTAATAAATATTTAATACCAAAGAAGTTAAATGATTCTGAAAACAGAAAGAACATTAATATTAATAATAATAATTAATAATAATGAAAATATTAATAACAAATAAATTTTTATAAATAAATATAGATAAAAAATGGTTCTTTACATAATGAAGATTTTATTTTATATATTTTTTTTGTTTATAATATTGGTTTTCTAATTTCAAGATTGTAATTAAATATTATAATATAAATGTTTAATTCATTTTTTTAATTTTTTTCTTGTTATATTTTTAATTTCATACTATATATTAAAAAATAAGAAAACTATCTTTATTTTGCTTATAAATTATGTTGTATAAATGCTGTTCATTATTAATAATTTAAAGTAATAATGAATATGCATTATAAATTACAAAATAAATAAAAACTAATATTTTTCATATGTGAAAAAAATCTTATCCCATTCTAATTAAATGTTGTACGTGACATATTTTCAATATTAACAAACATATATGCTTGTTATATATATATTTTCAATATTAACAAACATATATGCTTGTTATTATATATATTTATCATGTATTATAATTTTAAATAATGTTAATAGTTTTTCAACGTTTGCATTAAATATGTATTAATAATTTCGTTAAAATAATTTTATATTATATATGTACATGTATGCAATGTAACATATGTTAAATATGCGATTAATTTCCAAATTATTGTAATAACGAATGTGCAAAAAAATTATGAGCGAAGTCGATTTATTGAAAAGATAAAAGTGAAAAATAAAATCAAAGGTATAGAAGAGCGTTGAGTAATTGTGATAGAATCCTATCAATAAAGCTTGAATTAATCTATTTTCCAGAGGGCAGAATTATATGTGTGTGTGTGGATATATATGAGTCCTTATGCGACTGTGATTTCTGCTTTGCAAACAGTTTATATATCGTACAGATTGTATAAATTTAGCAACATCAATAGCTTAATGTTGATCACGTCGATTGCCAATAAATGTGAGGACAACCGATCTCAAAATTAGTATTTTAGATATATTGAACATAATATTTCGTTATTTATTAATAAATCGAAACTCCTATATATCTCGAGAATCCGCTCGACTAAACAGCCATAAGAATCATTAAATAACAAGTTGAAATGGGGAAAACAGAGGCAGGCATGGGGGGAAGAAGATTTAACTTCGTTAAATATCGCAGTATGTTGTTAAGTATCGTGGAATAGTCGCTTAAAAAATATTGACAGTATATAAGCAAGCAGCAGGTCTTACGTATACACTGCGATATACATATCTCACGGACACACCGTTGCGATGCATACTGAACACATGCGTATTAAGGGGTGAAGAGGAAGTGCCACACACGTATACCGCAAATCAAATAAATGCACACACTGGACGAGCGCGCATATAGTGAAGACTGCCGAGAGAGATAATGTGACATCTATCCCAAAAATATCGCGTCAGTGCATATTTTACGTATTGTTTGGCGGCAGACGATTTCGAGGGCTACGAGCAAATTTGAATCTCTTTGTTCTCTGTAAACGTCACTGGTTTGTCCAAGATTTTTGTCTGATAAAATATATCGAGAACACGAATGAGTACTTGTCATGCGGAGATGCGTGAACAACAATACCTACTCAGAGTCGGTGATTTTCGTACGAATATGCGAGATATTTGTTCGATTATGTGATTGTTTCATTACCTCTGATATAGATCCAGTCATATTAGCCTTGCGACGCACTGACAAACAGCACACGTAATTTCTTAGTCAACCGGTATTCACATTTGTGCAGAAAATCGTCCGACTACACCCAAATAACCACCATTTTTTTTCACTAAATAACGCGCACTCTCGCGGTGCTATGCGTTAACGACGATCAAGTTATAAATTTATGCCGCGTACACACCAAGCACAATTACGTTATCATGTAACACAGCGCGGTCATTGAGAATTGTTTTTGTAGGTTTTATTTTTTTTTTCCTGATAACCGTCCTCTCAACTACGATACGATTCAATGATTTATTCATTAATTTACTCTACATACATGTAACACCAAATTGTTCTTCTAGCTTTTGTTCCCTGGATATTTACTCCGGTAATTTTATCAATCGAACTTTATATATATTTACTTTGTTAGAATGTTTTAATAATAAAAAAAAGAATTTCGCAATGAACTTATTTCGCATATCACTTCTCGATCACTTTAAGCGTTCGTGTGCCAGATACCCATTTATATACATGTTTCTTCTACGCAACAGAAGCGTCACGTCAAGAAAAATCCTCAAAAAAATATTTAAAGAATTGAGCGTAATTTACGTACAGGAAAATATGTATCTAATTAGAGTGTAGAAATTGCGTGATGCACTCGTGTAGTTGAATACACTATGATTATATATATGATGCTTAAAACGGATCCTCCACAGACAGTAGAAATTCTTTCAAGTCGAATTTTTACGAAGTCAATGTGACATAAAGACACGTTGAAGTTGACGGGAACATATTCGTCGAGCATGGAACAACTTTTATTTTTTTCACGCGCATTAATCTCAATACGAGACTATGTTAATCCAGAACTTGCTATTTACTTAGATAGGAATGCATCAGGCTGGTTTGCCGATGTTGGCGCCAGTTGGCACCACCGTCGCGTGCAACTTCCACCACCGTCGCACATTCCTCTCTACGTTTCCCCCGAGAACATATTGCACTTGCCGATGTAGTCTGTAGTAGTCTGCGGATATGGTTAACTGTGGGTCGTAGCATTATGTAGAAGTACGACACTGAAGGCCGATTTGAAGCTAATAACGCTATTTCGTGTCCGTGTGAGCGTATCACCGAAAAAAAATGACTCGCACAGTGCCATCGAATTTTTAGGGATTAATGAAATTGAAAAAACGGAAGAGTCTGTGCGCGCAGTGCGTGAATATGCCCGCCAAGGTCTCAAAGAAGGTCGTGGGCATGATCGTACGAAGCCGAAAATTCATTATTAAGGATGGGGTCATTACGGTACTGAAACACATTCAGTTTAATATTTATTAGATTTTTAAGTTACATCTTCGTCTCTCTCTCTTTCTTTCTCTCTCTCTCTCTCTCTATATATATATATATTATACATATATATATATATTCTCTCTAATTTTGTATCGAAAGTAAGTATACACGAGTTTTCATTTCGGTGCATGATAAACTCTTGACAATGAGTTCACTCTGTGTTTATCTTCTGTTGAATAGTGCAAAAATAATGGATTAATGATTAAAAAAAAAAAGAAAAAGTTCCTTGTACGAAACGCGACTTTACTTTGACTTGTTGAACTTGTTCTCGAGACAAGTTCGTGGGTATATCAAAGTTATTGTGCGAGTTTTAGAGTGATTACATTGTAATTATAACACTGACACATGGCTGGAATCTTCGTTCGTTTTTCGTGCCATTAGTAAGACTTCTTTTCATGTAAAGAATTGTTACAAAATACAATCGACGTATTTTTCATTAAATAGTATTTTTCACCAGTTTTCATTAAAAATATACGAATTTTCTTTCGAAGTAATAAGAGTAAACGATACAATTCCATACGCCTTTGTTTGAATCCTATATCCCCCTGTGATTTTTGTTTTTTAACTGGGCAAACGGATGTTAATTGTAACACACGATAATACCAATAATAATCTTATTGACAGTTAAATACAGTGTGTATTGGACTATTCAAACTTCTGTTTATTTCTAGTATTTTATAATTAATAAGATATCTAGAACCTGCAACCAGCTTCTTTGTTTCATTTTTTAATTTGTTTTCAAGCAGCTTAAAATGTTTCCTTGATATAGAGACATAGAGTAGTATCAATGTTCTTTAGATACTTTCTCAAAATTACTTTATGAATAAAACAATGTTACTTAAATTACGTTAATTTCACATCTTGTTTTATTGCTTTTCATTAATTTCCTTCTATGATCAATTAGAATTAGCTGAAATAGAAGCTTCCTAATTATCTTTTATTATACAGAGATTTTATAAAGTTTATGAAAAATTATCACTATGTAATTCTTTCATTTTATATTTGATCTAATGAAACATATGTTTAACTACGTTTCAATGTCAACCATACTTTCAAAGAAATGAATGATCAACTGTTTAATAAACATATTTGTACAGACAGTGTAATAAGTTATGAATTCTTTATATTTTACATCTAAAATGTTATAAATATAGAAGAATATTTTAGATTATTAATATGTATGATAATTATTGAAACAGCGAAACTTCTTAAACTACACGAAATGCAACATATCGTGATTATAATTTAGAAGAGAGAAAACAAATTACAATTTACGCGAATAAACGTACTTTCCACTTGGTTCATGATAATATCTTCTCCTTTTATTAAAATCGAATTAAATTGTTAGTTTCTTTTTATTACAGTATTGTTATATATGTTTAGGTCCTTCGAATATTATCGTACTTGCGCATATTGATCAGCTGCCAGCAATTTGTAGTTGATAAGAACTAACCTTTTTGTACACGAAACGACTAATGAAAATAGAGATTATGCAAGATTTTCCAAAGTGGATAAATTTTCTCGTTTACAAATCTGTGGTTATAGACGTACAACGAGTAACGTAGTTTCGTTGCTCTAGACTTTTAGGTTAGATTCAATCGAAAGTTATGACAAAAGAACTACGACTCGTATCGTAAAAAGTGGGGGGCCTGGTGGCAGAGTTGCAATGCAGTGATTCAGGCTTTTGTTCGAAATTTTGTAGTAATTTTGTTGGAAGAGATAAGAGTGGACAATGGGAAAATAAAGAAAACTATTAAACAGACATGCGGTTTCGAGAATGTTAAGTGAGGAAGTGTTGACAATAAGTTATGACATCAAGATACATTAAATACGAGACGAATCACTCCACCTTGATATATTAGTTTATATCACTGATCGTACCATTTTTTTAATGTACTTTGATACGACACTTCGTCTTGTACGGGTTTTACGGAAAATTAGAGTATCGTGAAACACTTCATGTGACAGCTTCTGATTTTCACGAAAATCACACGACATTATGCTAAATGATAGCTTCTCTCTGGAAAATTTCGACGTGTTATTGTCAGTCAATAGACATCATGCATGACGGAAACATGACAGTTTTTCTTGAAAAAGGAGAACAGTTTCAAGAGAAATGTTCAAATGATACTACATAGAAAGAAAAAGATCTTCGAAAATTTCCAAATCAATCTTCAATCTATCAACAATGTAGTGCTTTTTAAACAAGCTGCCCTTAATAGCTACAGACTATAATATGTGATAAGAATATCCGGAATGTTTTGAAAATCTTATATACATGCGGAAGAGTATATTTTTAAAATGGTCGTACGCAGATATTTTGTTCTATATTAATGATTTCGGCGCAATATTTTATGTACATAAGAGATCTTGTGTCTTTATATTGCTGAGAAATGTAAAAAGAGAAACAAAGAAAAGAAGTATGCTTTGTCTAGATGAGAGAGAATACATAAAAATTGACCAAAAGTAAAAGTAATGATAATAAAGAATATTTGTAAAATTATAAATAAAGATTAAGCTGTAATATCGAATAAATCATACTATGTATTCCTAATGTAATTTTTAACGTTTTGTTAATGGCACAAATTACAATAATGACATTAGTATCATGGAAATAAAAAAGAAGCTTGTTGCAATTAATAATTCAATTATTTTATATGTATATTAGTTAAGGATAATACAATCTCTATACAAACCATAAAAATGTACAAAGATTGTATCTTATTACACAAAATGATATTTGTGATATAATGAAAGACATATATATGCAGAATTAAAGACTAAGTATATTAATAATCACTAAGTAATTAATAATGTGGAAAAATATCCACAAAAAATGCAACAAAAATAGAGCTTTCAATTAGAATTAACGCATAAATGTAATTAATAAAGACCGTAGTCTTCGTGCAGTATAATAAATAACTATTCGTGAGGATTAGGTTGAATATTCAAAAATGCAAAACTGATATAATGCTAAGTCAAGATTATTCGTTACAGTATTATATGGATCTGAACAACTGATAAATGAAAAATTGATAGAATCGTAAATATGGAAAGAAATATATATAGTAACACTTCTTAGGGGTCATGCCCCCTGGGGCAAAAGGTGGAGCAGAGGGCCTGGGCCCTTCCTGTTCTGAAATTCACAACAGTCAAGAACATGCTATTGCTATACTCACACCTCCTCTTACATTTGCTCAGCAATGCTACAGACATCTTAAGGTCAGCTGTCACAATTTGCAAAATGCTTATAGTTCTTGATAAATCCAAAGAAACTTCTGACGTTAAACTTCTGTAAAAATTATCTTTTTATTATTTCATAATTATTGGGTGTAGCAATTAGATATTACTGGCTGCTTATGAACTGTGTATACATTAGTACACACATTCGCTTATGAACATACTTATATATTTTATTTCTTTTTGTTTTACAGAGTTCCGGTATAGGAGAGGCAAGTGTGTACCATGCTCTGGTTGTAATATTTTTGGAATTTTTTGCATGGGGTTTATTAACCATGCCTGTTATCTCTGTATTAAATAGTACATTTCCAAATCACACGTTCCTGATGAATGGTTTGATAATGGGCATTAAAGGAATCTTGTCATTTCTTTCGGCACCGTTAATTGGTGCTTTGTCTGATGTGTGGGGTCGAAAATTCTTTCTACTCATCACAGTAGCCTTCACATGTGCGCCGATTCCTCTAATGAGCATTAATACATGGTGGTTCTTTGCTATGATCTCCATCAGTGGTGTCTTTGCTTGCACATTTTCAGTGGTGTTTGCATATGTTGCCGATGTTACCGAAGAACATCAAAGGTCTCCAGCATATGGCTTGGTAAATATTTTATTATAAAATTTATAATATTTTTCTTTTATTTTTTATATATTTATTTTATTAGGTGTCAGCAACTTTTGCTGCAAGTATGGTAATAAGTCCAGCATTGGGAGATTATATTATGAAAGTGTATGGAGAAAATCTTGTGGTTGCATTAGCAACAGCTATTGCAGTGTTGGATGTGTTTTTTATATTAGTGGCTGTACCTGAAAGTTTGCCTGAAAAAGCTCGTCCACCAGCACCTATTTCTTGGGAGCAGGCAGACCCCTTTGCTTATCTTGGAAAGGTAAATAATTTGAAATATTATATATATATAAAAGGTGATCATAAAATTCAAATTAGTAAATATGTGTTTAAAAATAGATATGCTTTAACTTAATTAGAACTTATTGCATTCTATTTCAAAATATATTATATATTATATTGTATTTTTATACAATGTAATAATAATAAAATAAAAATATTAATATAATTCTGATATTTCAGGTTGGCAAAGATCATACTATTTTAATGTTGTGTATTACTGTGTTCCTGAGCTATCTTCCTGAAGCAGGACAGTATAGTTGTATATTTGTCTACTTGACTAAAGTTATGGGATTTACTGCTCTAATGGTAGCATTTTTTATTGCCGTGGTGGGAATTTTAAGCGTCGGCGCTCAAACTCTCTTGGGTGTTTTGATAAAGACACTTGGCAGTAAACACACTATAATGTTAGGCCTTTTATTTGAGATGTTACAACTCATGTGGTTTGGCTTTGGTTCGCAAACATGGTAATTTTTTCTTCACCATACTTTTAAACTTTTAATTTCTGATGTAAAATTTAAGAAATTACTTTCGTTTTTTATTATAATTTTAATAAAAATATTGCAAATTAATATTAAAAGATTTTAATAATATAATAGAAATAGAATTTTATAAATTCTATCAGATATCTCTGTAATTTTAAGGATGATGTGGGCAGCTGGAGTACTTGCTGCTGTGTCAAGTATTACATATCCTGCAATTTCCGCGTTCATATCCATGCATTCTGATGCTGATAAGCAAGGTTTGGTACAAGGCATGGTAACTGGAATGCGTGGATTATGTAATGGTCTAGGACCAGCAATGTTTGGAGTAATCTTTTATCTCTTTCGTGTTGATCTCAACGACAATTCTCCCTCCCTTCCTGCAAAACCATCTCCACTAGATGAAAATAACAAAACAGGAACTGCCACGCAACATCTTGATATTATGCCACAAATAGTAACCCAGGTAATTTTGATTAGAAGTTAATTAGAAGTAATAATTACATTCATATAAATACTATAAAGAAATTTGTATTTCTAGCTTGTACCAGGACCACCATTTGTGTTTGGTGCATTACTTGTGATATGTGCATTACTAGTAGCTGCATTTATACCCGAATCAAACACAATGTCAACTGGTCCATTACATCATCCATCCACCTCCCGGAGGCCCTCCGGTAAATACGCATATCAGAAATGTACGTTAAAGGTTGTCAGTTATGTTAAAATTCAGATGTATTTTTGGTGGTGGGTTTTATTTTCATAAAATTTAGTAACAGTAATATGATAAAATATAAAATTTTTACATCAATTTTATAAAGAAAGGGTATTACAGTAATCTTTGGATAAGTAATCGTTAAACAAATTTGCATAGAATTAATTACTCAGGACAGATTCTTTTTATTAGACTCATTAAATACAACAATAAGACTGACTGCGAAAATTTAATTTGGAAAGATGTGGTTACTTATCCGGAAATTATTGTCTTAGTTTCTAATGTGATTAAAATACATCTATATTTATATACATAACATATATGTAACAAAATTTCTTGTACGTTATATACACGTATGTATAGTATATATATATACATATATATATATACATATATATATATATATACATATATGTATATAGTTATGTTAAGTTCTGTTACAATTACATTTAAGGCTTATCCCTGGATGTACATTATGAGGGAGACAAATTGGGAAGCGGGAAAGGCAAAATAGGACCGCTGTCACCTCTAGTCGACAATTGCAACTCTGCTGCTCTATAGCTATTGTAAAAACTAAAACAAGCCACAGGAAAGAAGAAGGACACGTACCTTTGTGACAAAACTATATTTAGAGAAACGGTTACTATCAAGTGCACCTACTACATGAGGACTTTAAAGAAGCCGTCTATATTGTATTATATTATGTCTTTAAGTCAATAACTGAGATTGATCTTAGATTTATCAATCCACTTAATGTTTAGGTTACGAAAAATTTTTACGAGCAGTGCTTGTTTCAGTGACATTTAGATTGAGCTAAACATTAAGTTTAATCTTTTTAGGTATTTTGTTATATAAAAAGTTAAAATTTTACTTTTTTTTCAGAAAAAAAAGATTATAGTATTAACTTGTACCAAATCAAGCACCGGACACTTTGATTCATTTATCAGTGACTCCTGGTTTGTGTAACTTGCCAAATGCATAAAACGGTAAAACGAATGAAAGTTGTAATCAGTATTTTTACTAGACTTACAACAAAAAAAAACTCTCTAACTTTTTATGTAAAATTCTGTTTTACTATGTACGTTATTCATTGCTTGTTAGAGTCATATAAAAGACAACAGTTTTTTATAATTATAATTTAGGCAAGAGCACCTGTTACTTTGATCACTAGCATCATGAATCTTCAGTTTAGGATATTTTCTATTACGTTTCTGTCATCATTCTTGGTAAACACAATCTTATTTATTTGCAAATGTATTCTGTTTCATTTTTCATGCATTCCTTTGTTTTACGCATACCTTTCAATTAGCGAAGAAAGAAGAGTGCAATAGCTGCGAAAAAATGAGAAGACGTTGTAAATGAAACTTTACATAGCTGAAATAGGAAATAAGTTTCCAGTTACATATAATACCTAGTAAAAGTTAGCTGATGTTTGTAAAGTACGTTAACTATTTTCTTTGCATAAATATTTATTTTAATAATTAGACATCAACAGAATGAATTTAATGGCCTTAATCAGAAAGAAAAAAAAAGAAACAATTTATATAAAATTATACTTTGCCACTTGAAGGCAATGGTAGATTTTGATCGAGAATGTTATGGATATCATTGATCGAATGCCTGACGGTGTTTCACAAATGTTAAAATGTGCATGTTTTAAATTGGAGTCATTGATGTTAACAAAATACAATAGTGTAGTGTATTTGTGCATTTTACTTCTATTTTGAAAGAACTAGTATCTTTGGAATTATATGTGCATTGCCATAGCCTAAATAACTCTCTGAATTAAAAATCTGCCAACATTTTAGACTGAATTTCAATTTTTGCATTAAAATCTTGTTTTATAACAAGTGTAAGATTTCTTCGAAATATTTGAAACAAAGATAATTTAGTTACATATAAATTTTGTTTAATGTACATGGGATTATAATTGTAATTTGTTACAAGGTATCAACGATAAAAAGAGGATGCTCAAATCCCATTGAAAACCAAAGAACGACTAGCAGAAATTCTATTCAAGAGTTGTAATATTAGAAAACAGTAGGAACTTATAAAATTATGGTGCAATGCGCGAGCAAAAAATAAAATTTTGTATGATCTCACTTTTCTCCAAGAACGCTATTTTTTAAATCAGACAAAATGTAAATAAATCACAATATATTATTTCTTCTGTAAAAATTACAAAGGATAATCAATTCATAAGAAATTTGAACCTCATCAATACTATTACGTTGTTTCAAGTTATTTTAGTATTGAGAAAATGCTATACATATCGAAGTTTAATATTCTTTTTATATCTCTGTTAAGATAAGCCTTGGAATAAAATTCCATTGCAAATGCACAATTCCATTACA
Source organism: Frieseomelitta varia (assembly GCF_011392965.1). NCBI lineage: Eukaryota > Metazoa > Arthropoda > Insecta > Hymenoptera > Apidae > Frieseomelitta > Frieseomelitta varia. Next base: position 187,770 of record NW_025109958.1, read on the forward strand.
CAAAGATATGTAAAACAAATTTTGAAGATGTATGACAACTTATTTGCATTCGATTTCTTGGAGAATATAAGTATAACATGCAATAATTTTATATTTCTGCTTGATTTGAAAGTTATTTATTGAAGTTTACTCTTACACACAGAAGTACATCAACACTGTTGTAATGTAACATTGCAAAAGAAAAACAAAAGAATCACAATATAAGAAACAAAGTCCAGTTTAAGACTTAACACCTCAATAAAATAAGTAATTATATATGTACAATGTATGATGGATGCATTAATAAAAATAATTATTTTTAAAATATAAGGAAATTATTCTTTAAATATATAAATATTTATTTCTATTTAGAAAAAGTTAAATCTAATATTTATAATTAAACTTTATAATTTATAGTACAATTGTTTTCATACAATTTTGTTTACAAGTTAAATATTTTCATTTCTTAAATAATTTATGAAATAGTTGTCAATGTTGAACCACTTTGTTGCCAAGATTCAATTGCTTTGTTAACAATTACTTCAGATGTTTCTTCTGTTATCTGAAATAAAAATATTTGTTTAGAAACAATTGCCATACTTCACATTTGTAAAAACAATCATATACAGATATTCTCATACATTGGCAATAGTATCTAAAATACCATCTGTATTTTCACATCTCAATAGAAGCCTTCTTAAAGTTGTTAATATAACTACAGTGACAAACATTAAAATTCTATATGCACCTACAGTTATTTTATCCCATATTCTGCAACAAATAAAGAACAATAAGTGATAGATAAATTATGTATTTCTTCTTCTTTATTTTTTTTATTTACTTTGCTATAGAACCATTAGATATTGTTCCTGCAAAGCATGAAGAAAACCAAATGTCATATGGAATATTGTGAAGTGCTTCTATTTTAACAAGATGTTTGTATAATTCTGGATCTTCTCTCTCCAACAAAGTACAAGTACATTCCTGCAATCTACTGATTTCTTTGTGAAATTTTTGTACTTGGTCTAAAAGTCCACATAATATCCAATATGTATCTACCAGCTTTTCCTCATATAAATCTATATCAACAATGTGCCACAATGTTTCAGCCATTCTGCTCATAGCTCTGCAGCAAATATAATTGATGAGTGTAAGTTGAATTTAACAAATCGTAATTAATAGTTATATTTAGTGAAACATGAGAATAATATTGAGACCTATGTAAAGGAACTTCTAATTGAGTATTCATATCAAGTTTTGCTCTTCTAGTACGCAATAACCACATAGTAAGAAACATTAAATGAGGTTTTGTGTAATCATCCAAAATCTTTGTGACCTTTAAGGCTTTTTGTAGATCTTGAAATTCTTCTTTCCTTTGACTTATTATAAATTCATGACTATCTATATAAATTGGTATCACATCTAATAATACTTTCCAAAGAAAATTTCTGTATTTAGCAGGAACAGTAAAACGCAAACAAAATTGTTTCAGTTTTGCTTTATCTAAAGGACGTTCTTTAAGTAATATTTCCAAAGATTTTTTCTCTTCGACGCTACGAAATCCCACCTATATTTTAGTCGTATAATTGATTAATCATTTATAATTAGTGTTTTATTGTCTATAACCTAAATGATAAGAAACACAAACATATTTCATGCAGAATGTTTTCAATATAAATAGTTCGTGCAAAATGCATACCTTTTCGTAATAAGATGAACGAAAATTTCGTTCATCAGCCATTGATATTAACTAATTACTTGATATTAGTATTGGTATTATTAACTAATAATAATTACTATTGAAATTGATATATTGATTCTTTGACATTCAAGAAACACAAAAACTTCATAAACTATCCTTTTAGATATCTTTCTTAAATTGTTGATTAACAAGTTTATTTTTTTACGTACGTAGACAAGATATATCTATACTTTCGAATATTAAAACCTCATTTGTAATTGCAGATGTCTATCTTTCTAAATTTCATATTATTTCGATTGTTAAATTTGTTTTCTATCCGAGTCAAGTTGGAAGAAGTAAATAAACACACGTGGTCAAAATCTAGAAGAGATACGGTTGAGTTCAAAATCAAAAGATAAATACATTCGCTAAGTCATATTTGTTATCCAAAGAAATGTATCAGATTTTTTTAGTGCAAATTTATTGTTGAAGATCATAATTCAGTAGCAATTGTAAGCTAACAATAGTATATTTTACATTCATGTAAAATACTAAATAAAAATTGTACATAACCTCTAAACTGTTTACAAGCTATGTTTATTACTTTCTTGACACAGGAAACAAATTAAATACAGGAAATAAATTTGTTTTATTTCTGTGACGATATGAGCAAAGATAAAGACATTATTGTATGTGTGCCAGGTAATGTTATCCTCAACGTGAATGGAATCATGCTATTAAAGAATAAAAAATATATTTTTTTTATAGGGCAGAGGTTATGCGTATCCGATAAATTCAATATTGCTGGACCAGGAACTTACGAACAACAAGGTTATATCTATTCGAAATTAGCTGGTGTGATAAAGTTGATACAAAAAGAAAATGTAAGTAAGAAATTAATTTAAATAGCAGTATAAGTTAGATATTGATGCATTTTATTACAAAAATTTTTGCTATAATTGTTAATTATTAACTGCATTAAATATTGTCTAACATTGAAATTGATCATATAAATGATATTTTTAATTTTAGACTCGTACTATAGAAGTCCATGGAATAACAGAACAAAGTATTGTACCTGCGCCTGGTGACATTGTTACAGCCATGGTTACCATTGTCAATCAAAGATTTTGTAAATGTAGTATAAAATGTATAGGTGATATTGTATTGACAAGACCTTACAGAGGAATTTTAAGGAAAGAAGATGTTCGCGCAATAGATAAAGACAATATTCAAATGTACAAAAGTTTTAGACCTGGGGATATTATTCTTGCAAGAGTTGTATCCTTTATTCTATCTGAAAAATGTTACGTTATTATTCATATAAAAGTATAAATTTTAAATAATTTCCTATCCATTAATAAGATGCCAATGACAGAAGCACATACTTATCAATTAAGTACAGCAGAAAATGAATTAGGAGTAGTGATAGCACATAGTGAAGAAGGTAAGTAACTGAAGATAAAATTATTTTCTATTCTTAATTATTTTTATGTTGCAGGTGTAGCTATGATACCTATTAATTGGACACAAATGCAATGTCCCAAAACATTACGAAAAGAATTCAGAAAAGTAGCAAAAGTAGTACCAGAACATGTTATTGCAGAACAATAACATAAATTCGATTTCAATTATCATATCTGTTATCATATTTACTGTGTGCTGAAGGAAAATGAAAATATATTTACATAACTGATAATTAATAAGTTGAATAATGGTCAATAAAAAATAATCATGATATATAGAAAAGTATTTTATTACTTGCTCGAACTTGCCCAAAAATGCTTGACTTTGAAATCGTGAAAGTAATAAAATGTATGTTTGATGAAGATTAAATGTATATTTGAAAAGTAAATTTCATAAACTTAAAAGACCGAAAAAGAAATTACCACGATATTATGTGCGAAACTTACTTTTATTTTTTCTTTGAGAAACTAACTTCCTGTTTAAAAAACCGATATAAATTTAATAAATTACTATGCGATATTGTAAGTATGAAAAACTTACTTTAACTTTTTATTGGAAAAATTAATTTCTTATGTTAAAAAAATGATAAAAATTTACTAAATGATAATAAATTACTACACGATATTGTATGTAAAATCTACTTTAACTGTTTCTGTTATAATAGATTGATGCTTCTATTATCCATTGTCGTCCATCGATGAAACTTAAAACTAATTTAATCTATAATATTCGAAATTAAAACGCATGTATTCCATGGTGACCCTGTGATATCCTACGATGTTCCATGGTGTTCTCCCTAAGTGTTCTGCCTAATAGTTTATTTATTTTTTAGAAGCAGTTCAGTTTAAATAACCAAAAGACTGCGAAGAGAATTTTGTATAGTCATTTTTATAAAAATTTTATTTAATGAACGAAAAGAACTAGGGGAGGAAAGTTTTTATTTCTTCTTTCAATTTATGCAAGATACGAAATGCGCGCGCAATATTTTTAATTTTAGTAAAGATGGCAGCGCCAATGAAATTCCGTAATTACGTATCGCGATTTTCAAATATAATCGATGTTTCTTGCAATCGATCTAATCGATCTAATATTGAGATGTAACGTAAAACCGTTAGTTTTAGGTGAGAACGTGACAAAAAAGATAGCATGAAGCTGTTTATTCAGAGATTGTCAAGTAAAGACTAACGGTAAGACTCATTTTTTGTATTATTGAATACATTTATTTAAATAACAATCTAATTTAAATAACAATAAGCATTATTTAAAAGAGTTATTACATATATATATATATATATATTTGATTGTGATTTGTTACAGGAAAACAGTGATTTGTTTCTCATCGGATTTAACGGTTTCATGATATTTGTAATGATTTCCTCTGAACCACGATTATATATTATATGCCGCTCCTCGTATCTAACTGTAAGTCACATGTTTTTTCATTTTTCATTTAATTAATTACTCAAATTAACATAGATCAAGATATGATATATTATGCTATTATCACAAGTTCATATATATATTAATTTAAATGAATAATAAAGTAAATTTCGTGTAATATGAAGATAAATTCATAAAAAATAAAATGGTGCACCATTTATGTGAGTTATCCGAACTTTATCTTGAATTAGTATCTTTTATAATATAAGAAATACTTTTGAAAACTAAATTAATATTTGGACAATAATGTATGAATAAAATAATGAAGTAACTTAAATTAATAAAAATATTTCTAATATTGATTCAAAATTTCATATATATCAATATTTATATTTATATGTTATATATTATATTTATATGTCATATATTTATTAATATTATATATATTAATATATATATAAAATAATATTATCGTACTTTCATTGTTGGTTATTTTATTACTAATTTTACATTGATTTATTGGTGCTGTCATTTTCCATGCTGAATCGATAATATAGCATGTGATACTGAAGCTGATGATAGACCTGACATACAAACGAGTTTGAAATCCGCGCGCAATAGTTTTTACTTTAGTAAAGATTGCAGCGCCAATCAAACACCAATGAAATTTCGCAATTACGTGTCACAATTTTCAAACATGATCGATGTTTCTTGCAATCGATTTAATCGAATCAATACTGAGATGTAACGTAAAACCGTCAGTTTTAGGCGGGAGCATAACAAGAAAGGCAGGAAAAAGCTGCTTATCCAGAAATTGTCAAGAAATTATCAAGAAAAACTACTAGGTAAAACTGGTTTATGTATAAATGCATCTACAATCTAAACCAATAAGCATTATTTAAAAAAGTAATTACAGATATGTATTCGATCCCGACTGTGATTTGTTACAGGCATTTTCCATCGGATTTAATGGTTTCTACTTGTTAGTGATATTTGCAATTATTTCATCTGGGCCACAATTACGTATTATATGTCGTTCTTTTCATCTAAGTGTAAGTCGCATGTATTTTTATTTCTCTAGACATTTAATTATGACTACTCAAATTATCATGAATCAAGATATAATACATTATATATTAGAAGATATATTATTACTATATATTATTATTCATACATATATTAATTTAAATGAATAACAAAATAATTTCGTCTAATATAAAGATGAATTAATGAAAAATGATGCACTATTTATGTGCATTATGAATTAATCGAATTAATCTTTTAATAATATGAGATTCTTTTGAAAGCTAAATTAATATTTGGACAATAATGTATGGATAAAATAATCCTGAAACAATTTAAATTAATAAAAATATTCCTAACATTGAGCTAAAATTTCATATATAATTAATATTGAGTAATATGTATGTATATAATAAATATAATATTAATATTATATTTTTTAAAGAATTTCTCCTGAATTTTAGAAATATGTGCAATTAATGTGCTTAATATTTAAGTTCTAGAAAATAATCATATACGTATATGAGTTTTAATACACACAAATATATATATATATATATATATATATATATATGTATTTTATTATATGCTTATATTATAACATTATAGAAAGTACAAGTTTATTGATTCTTTAACTTTGCAATACGCAATCTTCAACTATTCTAAATACTAAATTCAACAATAGTTTATTAAGAATGTACGTATTTAATAGTTGAAATAATAATTCTACTGCGTGATATAATAAAAGTTTTCATTTCTCAAAGGTCTTGAGGCTCGAAATCCGAAGTTCAAACCACAGAAACACGAACACAATGTTTATGTTCATCTTATCGTGCCTGTTCGAACAGGACTACCCCATCCCCTACTACTTTTTCAATTAAAGCACGAGACGTATTGCGGAGAGTCATTCGGAGTTCCGTGATAACAACACATATTACGTCGCATTAGATTCGTAACTTTCTCCAAGCAATCGGTGGCGTCTCTTCGCTGGCGTCGCTTCTTCGACTCTATTACTTCGATTTATACCTCATTAGTAGTGTTATTTAATTAATATGCGTATGTTTAACGATTCATTGAGCATTACGGTAACGAAATCGAGTCGTTCTTTGAAACTTTTCGCGTCAATTTTTCTTCAATCGTAGATTTTACTCGTACGGTTACCGGCACATCATCTCAGACGTCTTTTTAATAGAATTTGAAGTTGATTATCCTTTTATACATTTGCCGTCGTTTGACATGTTTGTTCTAACTTTTGATTTCTTTTTTATGCAGGTTATATCAGAGATAGCATGGACGCCACGATTAAGAATGGACAATTTGATGAACTTTTATGGAAATTTGGTAACATTTTATTCATTCTGGGTATCATATGGTACATAATTCTTACTTGAGATACAATTCACAATACGTAATTTTGTAATTATTTAGGATACAAAGATGAAAATAGAAAAGATTAATTCAATTAATCTTTTATCTCGAATATAGATTAGCTTAATGGTATATATACACTTTCAAATGGATATATATTCTTGTATTAGATTATCAAATCCAGTTTTCGTACTTTACTATATGTACTATATTATACTGTACTGTATTATACTCTACTTTGAATGTTGACACGCAATTTTATAATCATGTTCTAGAAAAATAGTAGTATTTTCTAAATAAACGTATCCTTCGCCCTCCTCCTAATCCTCCTCCTCCTACTAATCAGCTTTATTTTCAGAAAATTTTTGTGATCGCGCGCAATGCGGTCGGTAGAGTCAGTGTTTTGCGCAGTATTTTAATATTTTTCAAAGTGGCTCTTATATAATTAGATTATTA